>NW_026943836.1:0-147500 GCF_035594765.1 Anolis carolinensis | reverse complement strand
ATTTTTAACCATAGGTTTTATATTTTTATATTGTTCTAATTGGATTTTCATGGCTATGTTTTAATTATGTGTAGGCATCGAATTGGGTGAGAAGGGCGGGATATAAATGTTGGAAATAAATAAATAATATAATAATTCTTATATAATGACTAGCTGTGCCCGGCCACGCGTTGCTGTGGCGTTGTTTGGTGGTGTCTGTATTTTATAGGCAGTGTGGAAGAGGCCTAAGTGAGACCTAACTTTGCCTGTCCCCTGGGCTGAGTGGGTTGCTAGGAGACCAAGTGGGCGGAGCTTAGCCTTCTAACTGGCAGCAATTGGATAAAAACAATTATTCCTCTCCCTCTAATTAGGACTTTATTTTTCTTTTTGTTATATCAACCTAGAGGCATGGTTGAGGGGTTGTGCTGTCAATTTTTGAGGTTGTGGGGTGTTTAGTTTTGTTGTTTTGTAGGTCACCAGGATTCCATCACTCTTTTATATATATAGATAATAATAATAGGCCCGGGCTGTGGCGCAAACTGGTGAGCAGCCAGCTGCAGCCAGCTGAGACCAATCACTCTGACCAAGAGGTTATGAGTTCGAGGCCAGCTCAGAGCTTGCATTTGTCTTTGTTCTATGTCAAGGCATTGAATGTTTGCCTTATATGTGTCATGTGATCCACCCTGAGTCCCTTTCGGGGTGAGAAAGAAGGGCGGAATATAAATACTGTAAATAAATAAATAATATAATAACTTAATTTCTATATTATAATAATAATATAATAACTTAATTCTTATATCCTGCTCCATCTCCCCGAAGGGACTCGGGCGGCTTACATGGGGACTAAGCCTAGTAATGAACCAAAATACAACAATGTAAGATACACTGAATTACAATGGATTAATACTTAAAAACATATAAAAATCATAAAAGCATAAACTCAACAACAATCAATAACCAATAACCAAAGCAGGCCTGGGCAAACTTTGGCTCTCCATTTGTTTTGGACCTACCAGCTGTTAGGAATTAAAATCCAAAACACCTGGAGGGAGGGCCAAAATTTGCCCAGGCCTGCCCTAAAGAAACCAAGATGGGTTATACAAACTTTTAGATGAGATGGGATTTAAATGCAACATGTTTAAGAAATATTCCGCCACCATCTCTCTCCCTGAAGGGACTTGGGCCTCTTACATGGGGGCCAAGCCCAGAATAAACAAAGGTTACAAGCTAAGGCACAATTAAAAATGTAATAACACACAAACAATCTAATTAATTAAAGACAGCAGAATAAAAACATGGTAAAAATACATCAACAATCAGCAAACCAGGACATGGTGGGCATGACCAGATTCGCGAGGGCAGGGCAAGGGCTTGTGCAAAACGCAGGCTGTAGGGCCAGACCTGGGGGTCAAGGGCTGAGAAAACCTACCGTAGATACTCGAGTATAAGCCGACCTGAATATAAGCCGAGGCACCTAATTTTACCACAAAAAACTGGGATAACTTATTGACTCGAGTATAAGCCGAGGGTGGGAAATGCAGCAGCTAAGGGTAAATTTCAAAATTAAAATAAATACCAATAAAATTTCATTGATTGAGGCATCAGTAGGTTAAATGTTTTTGAATATTTACCGTATTTCAAAGAAAAACAATAAACTAGCTCTATAAGTGGAAAAGTAGAGGCAACAAAAACCATATGGTATCAACAATAACCTAATAATAATAATAACAATAACAATAAAACTTCATTTGGATCCCACCCTATCTTCCCCATGAGGACTCAGGCCGGCTTCCAACATAGTAACAGGCAAATATTCAATGCTTATATAAACAATGCAGAGCTAGATTTATAGATACTAATTTCACATATGCATTTCCCCCTGAAATGTTTGCAAATCCACCCCTCTCTCTATGTTTGTGTGTGTGCATTTCCCCTACAATATTTTAAGCCATATATATATATATATATATATATATATATATATATATATATATATATATATAATGTATATAGATAGATACACATATAAAGAAAGGTACATAGAGATTGCAAAAGCTTGCAAAGGGTTAATGCCTATATATCTGTAGGAGAGTTTAACAAATATTTCAGGGGAAAAGGCTTTCATAAGATTAATGAATATATATTTTTCTTCTTCCTGTCTTGCAAGGGTGTCTCTCTTTGCAAAACATTCCCTTGATTAAGAGCAGGGAGGCTTTGCAAAAGAAAACACACTGATAAGGGAGGAGAAGAGAGAAATACATCACCTATTGCAAGCAATAACCTGCAGACTCCGTTGCCGGCCTTGACCCAATTATAAGCCAAGGGAGGCTTTTTCAGCTCATTAATAAGGGCTGAAAAACTTGGCTTATCTTCGAGAATAATAATAATAATAATAATAATAATAATAATAATAATAATAATAATAATAATAAGTTTATTTGTATCCCGCCTCCGCAAAACATTCCCTTGATTAAGAGCAGGGAGGCTTTGCAAAAGGAAACACACTGATAAGGGAGGAGAAGAGAGAAATACATCACCTATTGCAAGCAATAGCCTGCAGACTCCGTTGCCGGCCTTGACCCAATTATAAGCCAAGGGAGGCTTTTTCAGCTCATTAATAAGGGCTGAAAAACTTGGCTTATCTTCGAGTATAATAATAATAATAATAATAAGTTTATTTGTATCCCGCCTCCATCTCCCCCGAAGGGGACTCGGGGCGGCTTACAGCAAAATCAAAATACAAACAATGATAAAATATAAAACATCAGGACAAAAACAAAAACCAATAAAAAATACTGTAGAGTCTCACTTATCCAACACTCGCTTATCCAACGTTCTGGATTATCCAACACATTTTTGTAGTCAATGTTTTCAATATATCATGATATTTTGGTGCTAAATTCGTAAATACAGTAATTACTACATAGCATTACTGCATATTGAACTATTTTTTCTGTCAAATTTGTTGTATAACATGATGTTTTGGTGCTTAATTTGTAAAATCATAACCTAATTTAATGTTTAATAGGCTTTTCCTTAATCTCTCCTTATTATCCAACATATTCGCTTATCCAACATTCTGCCGGCCCGTTTACGTTGGATAAGCGAGATTCTACTGTATACACAATAGGTTAAAAAACACAACGCAGAATTAAAACATCAGGTTAAAAACCAATGAGGTTGCAATAGGGGATAAGCAAAGTGTACGGTGCACATTATGGGTAACAAATTCATAAATAGATAAAGTGCATTAGAGTATTGGAGTATATACGGTAATCAATAGATGAGGGCTGGGCGGTGGGGCCTACCTGGGGGCTGGTGATGGTGACCCACTGCAGGCGGTCCTTGCTCATCAGGTACTCAAAGGCCAGTTCCAGCTTGACCTCCGGCTTCCCTCCTGCGGGGGGGCCTTGTGGCGTCGAAGGTGTGCCGTTGTGCACGGGGACCTGAGGTGGGGGTGAGCGGTCAGCAGGGGTCAAGCAGAAGCCCATCCCCACCCCCCAACTCTGCTCTGGATCCCGACCCCCCCCCGACCCCCCTTCGGACTCACGGAGGAGGTGACTCTCCAGCAGCGCATGCGCGTGACCTTGAAGCTGCCCTCCTTGACCTGGTCGTTGGGCAGCTTGACCTGGAAGTTGAGCTCGCTGTTCCCGGCCCCGACGATCACGTGGCAGCCCTTTTCGGGGAAGTCGGTGACGCAGGGGTCGAACTTCAGGTAGCCGTAGTACTTGAGGGTCTGCGCCAGGCGGATGAACTGCAAGGAAGGGAAAAGGGGGGGGGGGGCTGGTGTCATGAATAGGCCCTGGTGGCGCAGCGGGTTAAAGCGCCGAGCTGCTGAACTTGCGGACCAAAAGGTCCCAGGTTCTAAATCCCGGGAGCGGAATGAGCACCTGCTGTTGGCTAAAAGAACAATGGGTTCCCCTAAAACTGTGGAGACCAAAATCCACTGCTAGTGGTAATATGAAAATAACCAAATAAACTCAATGTATATATTACAACTAGCTGTAATGGGAAATATATTACAACTAGCTGTATGGGAAATAAAGTATTGAGGAATTGGTGGTAGTTAAGGTGAAGGGTCCCCTGGGCTGGGTGGGTTGCTAGGAGACCAAGTGAGCGGAGCTTTACCTTCTAACTGGCAGCAATTGGATAAAAACAATTATTCCTCTCCCTCTAATTAGGACTTTATTTTTCTTTTCTTTTTGTTGTATCAACCTAGAGGCATGGATGAGCGGTTGTGCTGTCAATTTTCGAGGTTGTGGGGTGTTTACTTTTGTTGTTTTGTCCGCTGCCGTGATGCCATCACTCTTTTATATATATAGATAACATATATCCAAAAAAACAGGACTGTTCCAATCACATAGAAGTAGAAACCAGCGGTTCCTTCTCTCGAAGTACAAGGCCAAGTTTTGCATGTGAGTAAATGTCCTGTTCTTTATTACGTATGACTAGAATCCAGTTCTCATATAACTTGACTCAAACCTGCAACCGGTTTCGACTCACAGGAGTCTTCATCAGGCGGTTGGGTCTACAAATAATACATATCATAAATACATACAGTAGAGTCTCACTTATCCAACACTCACTTATCCAACGTTCTGGATTATCCAACGCATTTTTGTCGTCAATGTTTTCAATACATCGTGATATTTTGGTGCTAAATTCATAAATACAGTAATTACTACATAGCATTACTGCGTATTGAACTACTTTTTCTGCCAAATTTGTTGTCTAACATGATGTTTTGGTGCTTCATTTGTAAAATCATAACCTAATTTGATGTTTAATAGGCTTTTCCTTAATGCCTCCTCATTATCCAACATATTCGCTTATCCAACATTCTGCTGGCCCGTTCATGTTGGATAAGTGAGACTCTACTGTACATGCAATTAAATAATTTGTACAGAAAGTTTACAAAAAAGTTTACAAAAAAGTATATTCAGGCATTGTGTTGTCGAAGGCTTTCATGGCCGGGATCACAGGGTTGTTGTATGTCTTTCGGGCTGTGTGGCCATGTTCCAGAAGCATTCTCTCCTGACGTTTCGCCCACATCTATGGCAGGCATCGGATGCCTGCCATAGATGTGGGCAAAACGTCAGGAGAGAATGCTTCTGGAACATGGCCACACAGCCCGAAAGACATACAACAACCCTATATTCAGGCACTTTACTTACTTCTATAATCAACAAAGGTTCAACTCCTGTGAGTCGAAACCGGTTGCAGGTTTGAGTCAAGTTATATGAGAACTGGAGTCTACTCATATGTAATAAAGAACAGGACATTTACTCACATGAAAAACTTGGCCTTGTACTTCGAGAGAAGAACCGCTGTTAGCCCCAGCTCCTGCCAACCTAGCAGTTCGAAAACATGCCAATGTGAAACGGTGCTCCATGCGGTCATGCCAGTGGCCACATTAACCTTGGAGGTGTCTACGGACAACACCGGCTCTTGGGCTTAGAAATGGAGATGAGCACCAACACCCAGAGTCGGACACGACTGGACTTAACGTCAGGGGAAACCAACCAAACAAAGGTTCTTTTTATTGCAATCTCAGTGTGAGATTATCTCAAGAGGATGGGCAAAGTGAGAGGGCCTGAGCTGAGCCACATCCACCCCCGGGCCTTAAGTTTGCCCATGCCTGGTATTTATTTATTTACAGTATTTATATTCCGCCCTTCTTTCTCACCCCAAAAGGGACTCAGGGTGGATCACATTTATTTGTTTCATTTTATTTCCGGTATTTCTGCCCCGCCCTTCTCCCCTGGGGGACTCAGGGCGGCTTACAAATTGGCAACACAGTGCCATCACATCAACAATACAATACAAAAGGCATTAAAAACTAAAAACACGTAAAACATCATAAAAACCAATAAATCATCATAAAACATCATAAATAAAAATCATCAATAAAACATCATAAAAACCAATAAATCATCATAAAAATCATAAATAAAAATCATCAATAAAACATCATAAAAACCAATATACAATAATAAAACATGACCATGCACCGAGGTAATGTCCTTTCATTCACTAGACCTTGTTATATATACAGTAGAGTCTCACTTATCCAACACTCGCTTATCCAACGTTCTGGATTATCCAACACATTTTTGTAGTCAATGTTTTCAACATATCGTGATATTTTGGTGCTAAATTCATAAATACAGTAATTACTACATAGCATTACTGCGTATTGAACTACTTTTTCTGCCAAATTTGTTGTCTAACATGATGTTTTGGTGCTTCATTTGTAAAATCATGACCTAATTTGATGTTTAATAGGCTTTTCCTTAATGCCTCCTTATTATCCAACATATTCACTTATCCAACATTCTGCGGGCCCGTTTATGTTGGATAAGTGAGACTCTACTGTATATACGTATAGGGCAAACATTCAATGCCTATATACACACAGAACCAAGACAGAGACAGACACAGAGGCAATTTAACCTTCTCCTGAGGGGATATTAAATTCTGGCCACAGGGGGGAGCAGCTGCTTCATCATCCACTCTGACGGCACTTCCTCATTCCAACGTCGTAATTTAGTTAAATTTGCTTCCCCACTTTTATAAGTGGTACCTTATTTCCTACTTGATAGATGCAACTATCTTTTGGGTTGCTAGGTCAGCAACGAGCAGGGGCTATTTTTCATTTTTTAATTGACGGGTGCTTACTCCGCCACGGGCTGGCCTCAAACTCATGACCTCATGGTCAGAGTGATTTATTGCAGTAGGCTGCTCACCAGCCTGCGCCACAGCCCGGCCCTAAATGTAAACAACATTTAGACAGACATTCCATATAACTACATGGGATACATAAAGAACCTACAGTTACATTGGCTAATTAACAAACAAAGGGAAATCCCATTTTTACTCAGCATTCATTCACTTGCCACATATAAACATTCATTCATCCTCATGCATACATCCAAATATTACTATATCCTTTTCTCCCTCTTTGGAGAAGCACCTGCTTAGGCCAGACCCTACTTTCCATGCAGCCTGCCAACTTCAAAATGCCAAAAAGAACATGACTCCAAAACGCACACTGTTCTCTTCCCTTGAGAAACGGAGGCAAATAATGTCCAGAATTCTGCTGTCCATTGCAGATGACCCTCCCCAAATACATCTTCTTTCTCCTTCCCAAGGAGCAGAGCATTGCGGGTGAACAGCACCGCTGTCTGCCACACTTCTTGGATTGTAATAAGGTCTCTTATATAGCAACTAGCTGTGCCCGGCCACGCGTTGCTGTGGTAAAGTGGTGGTGGTATTGGTTAAAAATTGTTGTGTAATTTTTATTTGACGGTATTTGTATTTTTAAATTATTATTATTGTAAGTTATCTTTTTATTTATTATATTTTATTATTTTTTGTATTATTTTTAGTTATTTTCTGTTATTATAGTATTTTATTGTATTAATTTTTTAGTGTTTTTAATTATTTTTAGTGTTTTTTATTATTTTTTATTGGGTTGCTAGGAGACCAAGTTGGAGGAGTTTAGCCTTCTAACTGGCAGCAATTGGATAAAAGCAATTATTCCTCTCTCTCAAATTAGGACTTTATTTTTCTTTTCTTTTTGTTGTATCAACCTAGAGGCGTGGATGATGGGTTGTGTTGTCAAATTTCGAGGTTGGGGGGCCTGTAGTTTTGTTGTTTTGTGGGTCGCCGTGATGCCATCACTCTTTTATATATATAGATATTTTGCTACTGTTGTCCCAGAGTTGTAAATGAGTGACAGACGTCTAATATCCTGAAACATCCTGACTCCACCTCAGTTTCCTGGCAGATGTTGCCTCTGCTTGACTGGTGTTGGATCTTTGAGTTAAGGAAATTCTGTAAACATTTCCTTAACTTTCAAGAGCTATTCTCTTTGATGATGTAAACACGCTGCTTTTCACCAAAAGTTCAGCAATGGCAACAGTTAATCATTTGTCACAGTTCATCAATGTCAGCAGTTCAGCCACTTTTAATTACAGTCCATGAATGTAGTTGTTTTCCAGGCCTCAATATATTAGGATGGTGTCTCCAAAATTATTAGCTGTCGTTCATTCATCTTTCATATAATTCATTCATAACAAAGGTAAAGGTTTTCCCCTTGACATTAAGTCCAGTCATGTCCGACTTCTGGGGGTTGGTGCTGATCTCCATTTCTAAGCCGAAGAGCCGGCGTTGTCCATAGACACCTCCAAGGTCATGTGGCCACTGGCATGACTGCCTAGAGAGCCGTTACCTTCCCGCCGGAGTGGTACCTATTGATCTACTCACACTCTGGGAGTTGGTGCTCATCTCCATTTCTAAGCCAAAGAGCCGGCCTTATCCATAGACACCTCCAAGGTCATGTGGCCACTGGCATGACTGCCTAGAGAGCCGTTACCTTCCCGCCGGAGCGATACCTATTGATCTACTCACATTTGCATGTTTTCAAGCTGCTAACTTGGCAGAAACTGGGGGTAACAGAGGGAAGGCAAGATTTGAACCATCGACCTTTTGGTCAGCAAGTTCAGCAGCTCAGCGGTTTAATCCACTGCGCCACCGAGGGCTCCATTCATTCATGCATACCCACATAAATCCACATTTATCAAATCTCTACATGGTTTTAATGTGACGCTGAGAGGGGGCCCAGGTGGGCAACCCCCTCCCCGGCCCTCACCTCCTTCTTGGAGACCTTCTCCTGCAGGGACTTCAGCTGCCGGTGTTGCTCCTTGTTGGCCAGGATCCAGCCTCGCTCAATGTCCGCCACGGTCTGCAAAGGAGGGGGGGCAGGGCAGGGTTGCACGGGAGGTGGGAGGGGGCACCGTGGCCCCCTCCTCAAAAGCCCATCTCCATTCAACAAGGGCCCGCCCTCCCTCACTTAGGCCCCTCCCCACTCACTTGGGCATACAGCAGATTGAGCCCCACGCGCTGCTCCATCACGTCGTCATCGTAGGCCGAGTCCCAGTAGCTGGACAGAGAGACACAGAGGAAGGAAGGAAGGAAGGAAGGAAGGAAGAAAAGAGAAGGGAAGGAAGGAAGGAAGGAAGGAAGGAAGGAAGGAAGGAAGGAAGGAAGGAAGAAAAGAGAAGGGAAGGAAGGCAAGGCACTTGGTTAGTTGGGCATCCCAATAACAACAACAACAACAACAACAATAATAACAACAACAATAACAATAGTTATATTAATAATAACATTATTAATAATAACCCATGATCCCTCTGTCAACAATCTTACAAAAAACAAATCTCAGCTATCAAACATCTAAGAATTCTCACAAAATTTCGCATCTGATATACATGGATGACCTGAAGCTGTATGGGAAAACAGAAACTGAAATCCAGTCTCTGACCAACACTGTCCGAATTTTTAGCACTGATATCAACATGGAATTTGGTTTGGACAAATGTTCGACAGTGGCATTGAAGAAGGGAAAAATCATTGAAAGTGAGGGCATAAATATGCCCAATGGCCAAACAATAAGGTGTCACCAGCCAGAGGCCTATAAATATCTGGGCATATTACAGCTGGACAACATCAAGCATGAACATGTGAAAACGGTGGTCAGCAAAGAATACACACAAAGGGTCAGAAAAATTCTCAAAAGCAAGCTCAATGGAGGCAACACCATCAAGGCCATAAACACCTGGGCCATACCTGTCATAAGATATACTGCTGGCATTATAAATTGGACACAGGCGGAACTGGACAATTTGGACAGAAAAACAAGAAAACTCATGACCATTCATCCTTCACTGCACCCTCGCAGTGATGTTGACCGGCTGTATCTGCCTCGAAGATCAGGGGGCAGAGGACTCTTGCAAGTAAAACAAGCAGTCAAAGAAGAAGAACATGCCCTGGCAGAATATGTCAAGCAAAGTGAAGAACCTGCTTGGATTGAAGTCAAAAATCAGAAACTCCTCAAAGCACAGCAGACAAAGAGTCAGTACAAGAAAACCGCACTACAAATTAGAGCTGACAGCTGGCACAACAAAACATTGCATGGAAAGTTTCTTGACAAAATTGAAGGAAAAGCTGATAAGGAGAAGACCTGGCTCTGGCTCACGAATGGGACCCTGAACAAGGAGACAGAAGGCCTGATCCTTGCAGCCCAGGAGCAAGACATCAGGACAAAGGCAATTAATAATAATAATATTAATAATAATAATAGAAGACCTGGCTCTGGCTCACGAATGGGACCCTGAAGAAGGAGACAGAAGGCCTGATCCTTGCAGCCCAGGAGCAAGACATCAGGACAAAGGCCATTAAGGCCAAGATTGAAAAATCAGCTGATGACCCAAAATACAGACTGTGCAAGGAAACCAACAAAACCATGGATCATATCCTCAGCTGCTGTATGAAAACCGCACAGACAGACTACAAACAGAGGCACAACTATGTGGCCCAAATGATCCATTGGAACTTAAGCCTCAACGTCATAAATTAGTTAAATTTGCCTCCCCACTTTGTAAGTGGTACCTTATTTCCTACTTGAAAGATGCAACTATCATTCGGGTTGCTAAGTCAGCAACGAGCAGGGGCTTTTTTTTTTTGTTCAATTGACGGGTGGTCACCCCGCCATGGGCTGCCTTCAAACTCATGACCGCATGGTCAGAGTGATTTATTGCAGCAGGCTGCTCACCAGCCTGTGACACAGCCCGGCCCCCTCGCTTGATACAACAATAACATTAAGAATAATCATTTAATTATATTCTGCCCTGTCTCCCCGGAGAGACAAACATAAAAGGTAAACATCCAATGCCCAAACACAACAATACACCCATAATAACAAAAACTGACAACCCAGCGTATAAAAACAAATTATGCCTTAACTAAAATTAAATAAAAAACACAACCTAATATATCAGACATAAAACAAAACATTGAACAGAAGTATCAATTTCCCAGTTCCTTGGGGGCCAATAAATTGATCTGGTGGGGCCCTGCAGCCCCCTCCTCACTCACTCACCTCTTGCGCAGAAGGATCTTGAACTCGGGGCTGCGAAGGCTGCTGACCGACACAAAAGGCAGCTCGAACTCTTGCAGCTTCCGGATGACTGGAAGAGAAAGCGGTTCAGAGGCTTCACACCCCCGCACGACGCCCGCAGACTGCCCAACATCCGCCCAACGTTCCCGGATCGCTGGGGTTCCTTCCGGTGTGTTCCCGGAGAAGCCTGGCTCAAAGGGGAGACTCACAGGAAAAGGCCCCGTCCTTGGCCTCTCGCACCAGGAAGAGGTGGAAGTAGCCGATCAGGTCCTCTGGCAAGTCCAGCTTTGCAGCCACGGCCTGGAAGGAAGGCAGAGGGGAAAGGGTCAGTTGTTGGAGAAGAAGAAGCCCCACACTTGTGTACAGAAAGAGCATTTGGAGGGAAAGGGAGCCCTGTGATGCAGGCCTGCTGCCTAGTTTTTCATCCACGGTGCTTTGCTTCCTCCCTGCTTGGAAAGGCCACTTCTCCCTTCTTCCCAAAACTCTTCCTTTACTGTGTTGTCCACCACAGACATCAGAAGAGCTGCAAGGCCAAGAACAAGCCATGAGAGTCAAGACAAAGATCCACCCAGAGGAAAGGTGTTCTTACCATACATCAAGGGAACTACTGACCGCATAGGGAAGCTGATGAAGAAGCACAACCTACAAACTATCTACAGACCCACAAAGAAAATCCAACAAATGCTACGGTCAGCGAAGGACAAGAGGGATCCTCTCTCTTCTGCAGGAGTCTACCGGATACCATGCAGCTGTGGACAAGTCTACATAGGGACCACCAAACGCAGCATTGCCCAAACAAGAGTCAAAGAACATGAAAGGCACTGCAGACTAATTCAACCAGAGAAATCAGCCATAGCAGAGCATTTGATGAACCAGCCTGGACACAGAATACTATTTGAGAACACAAAAATGCTGGACCATTCCAACAACTATAGTTCCAACAACTATCATGTCAGACTACACAGAGAAGCCATTGAAATCCACAAGCATGTGGACAACTTCAACAGAAAGGAAGAAACCATGAAAATGAACAAAATCTGGCTACCAGTATTAAAAAACTCAAAAATCAGAACAGTAAATAAAAAGCAATACTCTGAAAACAGAGGATTTCCAGACATGAATCAACCTAGGGCAGTTAACGACTCTAAACAAAGGATGCCCCAGAGGCAGGAAGAGGACAGCAGATAAGCTTTTCAATGCTAATTAAAGTGATTAACTACACACATTCACACTGACCTCTCTCACCCTAGACTTTCCACAGATATATATTTACCTCTTTGCTTAGTTTTCTCCATACCTCACAACCTCTGAGGATGCCTGCCATAGATGTGGGCGAAACGTCAGGAGAGAATGCTTCTGGAACATGGCCACACAGCCCGAAAGACACACAACAACCCTGTCTTCCTTTACTGTTTGATTATCCTATTGTTTGAGAAGGGAGCCCGTGAGGCCTCTCCTGACTCAGGATACACAGGCACAAAGGAGAGCCAGCCTGAGGGAATCTCCTGCCAAAGATCCATCACTGATTTACTCTTTTATTTCAGGTGTATTCCCTGCAACAATAGAAACACGCTTTTACTCTGTTTTTTTCCCATGTATCCTACCATGGAAACTGTGTGTGTGTGTGTGGGGGGGGGGGATATGAGTGTGTGAATGTATGTGTGCACACACACGTGTGTGTGTGTATATATCTATATATATAAAAGGCTTTTGGCATCACGGCGACTCACAAAACAACAAAACCCAACACCCCCCAAACTCTAAAATTGGCAACATAATCCATCATCCCTGCCTCCAGTAAGATACAACACAATCACACAAAAAACACAATCACAACACCAAAAAAGGCCAAAACCCACAACAGGCAATGTGCCAGGCTTTCTATATTTTGTAATATATATATAAAATACAAAATAATAAATACAGCCAGACATTGGAGCTGCAAGGATATTCAGTGCAATTCAACCACACCAATAAAAGATTCACCTTCGTAAAAGGCGACCAGGCTTTGAAACAGTGATACTACTCTGAAGCTGACCAACTAAAGATTTCCTCTAGGTAGCAAGCACCCAGGCTTTGAACCACCGAGGCTATTCATTACAATTCTACCACCCCAAAAAAACATTCCCCTAAAAGGCAACTACCTAACCTTCCAAGCAACAAGCCTATTCCTTTCTATTCCACCTCACCAAACAAGGATTCACATAAGAAAATGGCCAGGCTTTCAGGCTACAAAGCTATTCACTGTTATTCCACCTACCTAACAAAGAATTCCCATACGCCACAGCAACGCGTGGCCGGGCACAGCTAGTGTATGTGTGTGTGTGTGTGTATATATATATATATATATATATATATATATATATATATAGGCACTCCATGCAGTCATGCCAGCGGCCACATGATCTTGGAGGTGTCTACGGACAACACCGGCTCTTCGGCTTAGAAATGGAGATGAGCACCAACCCCCAGAATCGGACACGACTAGGCTTACTGTCCAAGGAAAACCTTTACCTATATATGTATATGTGTGTGTGTGTGTGTGTGTGTGTGTGTGTGTGTGTGTATATATATATATATATATATATATATATATATATATATATATATGGATTAAAAAAATCGGCCTAGGACAAAACAACAAACCTACACATCCCAGAAACACTAAACTTGGCAACACAACCCCTCATCCATGCCTCTGCATTCATACAACAAAAAGAAAAGAAAAATAAAGTCCTAATTAGAGGGAGAAGAATAATTGTTTTTTATCCAATTGCTGCCAGTTAGAAGGCTAAACTCTGCCCACTTGGTCTCCTAGCAACCCACTCAGCCCAGGGGACAGGCACAGTTAGGCCTCAGGCCTCTTCCACACTGCCTATAAGATACAGATTATCAGATTTGAACTGGATTATATGGCAGTGTAGACTCAAGGCCCTTCCACACAGCTATATAACCCATTTATAATCTTATATTATCTGCTTTGCACTGGATTATCTTGACTCCACACTGCCATATAATCCACTTCAGTGTGCATTTTATACAGCTGTGAAGAAGGGGCCTCATATAATCCAGTTCTAAGCAGATAATATAAGATTATAAATATACAGTAGAGTCTCGGATAAGTGAGACTCTACTGTATATTTATAATCTTATATTATCTGCTTAGAACTGGATTATATGAGGCCCCTTCTACATAACATAAACACCCCGGCAGAACTTTGGATAAGCGAATATCTTGGATAATAAGGAGGGATTAAGGAAAAGCCTATTAAACATCAAATTAGGTTATGATTTTACAAATTAAGAACCAAAACATCATGTTATACAACAAATTTCACAGAAAAAGGAGTTCAATTCGCAGTAATGCTATGTAGTAATTACTGTATTTACAATTTTACCACCAAAATATCACAATGAATTTAAAACATTGACTACTAAAAGGCAGACTGCATTGGATAATCCAGAACATTGGATAAGCGAATGTTGGATAAGTGAGATTCTACTGTAATATGAAATAATTACTATGGTAGAATAATACAGAACAATATAATCTCTAAAACCAGGACAGTAAATAAAGAGCAACACTCTGAAAGCAGGGAAATTGGGAATGCCAGAAAGGAAACAATCAGGGCCAGCTAACACCTCCCAATATTAATAATAATAATAATAATAATAATAATAATAATAATAATAATAATAATAATAACTTTATTCTTATACCCCGCTCCATCTCCCCAAAGGGACTCGGGGTGGTTTACATGGGGCTATGCCCGGACGCAACATCACAAAATCAAAACAAAAACAATAAACAAATCAGCCAACAGTAAAACATCAACATGGATAAAACAGTCATAAAAGGTCAATATACAAAATAATGTTAAAATCATGAGTTGGATCAAAAGATCTGGGCCAAGGATCCCAACAAAGGATTCCTCCAGAAAGGAAGCTGAGAAGGGAGTGAAGCAATGTGTATTATCAAAGTCATTATTATTATTATTATTTTGCTCTGAATAATTGTTTTTATCCAACTGCTGCCAGTTAGAAGGCTAAACTCCACTCACTTGGTCTCCTAGCAACCCACTAAGCCCAGGGGACAGGCAGGATGGTGCGTTGTGTTGCCAAGTTTCGTGGTTCTGGGACTTGTAGTTTTGTAGCTTACTTCTAGGCCAAATTTCATTACCCTTTTATATATAGTGCTTTTGGAGAGTAATTACTACATAAATCCCTTTTGCTGCTCTCCTTCAATATCTGTCCTCCAGATCGCACCGCCACTTTATGACCCTGTCCTCTGTGGTTTTTACTCCTACTTCCTTTCTCACCCCGAGTTTTAACCTAGTGTTCATGTGGCCCGCCCTTGGTTTTATTGTTCTTTTGATCTTTTTTAATGTAGTGTATATTTTCTTTTATTGGGTTGTTTAATGTGCTATGATTTGTTGTTCTATTATATTTTGTGATATTGTATTGTTCTGGGCATGTCCCCATGTAAGCCGGCCCGAGTCCCCGTTGGGGAGATGGTGGCGGGGCATAAATAAAGTTTATTATTATTATTATTATGTACATGTGTTAATATATATCACTGATTATGACGTCTCTGCTCTGCTAGAGAGACCAAATCTTCCTACCACAGAGTCATATGTGTGTGTGTATATATACATACACACACACATACATATACATAATCAATCTCTGGCTATGATATACTGTGCTCTGCTAATCTTCCTATTATGGACTCATGTATGTGTGTGTGTGTGTGTGTGTGTGTATGTATCTATTATTCATTTATTTATTTACAGTATTTATATTATATTAACAGTATGTATATGTATGTATGTATGTGTGTGAGCTAGAGAGATAGATATCTCACTGGTTATGATATACTCTTCTGCTAAGACCAGATCTTCCTACCACTGAGCCATATATGTGTGTGTGTGTGTGTGTGTATCTATATATATAAAAGAGTGATGGCATCACGGCAACCCACAAAACAACAAAACTACAGGCCCCCCAACCTCGAAATTTGACAACACAACCCATCATCCACGCCTCTAGGTTGATACAACAAAAAGAAAAGAAAAATAAAGTCCTAATTAGAGAGAGAGGAGTAATTGCTTTTATCCAATTGCTGCCAGTTAGAAGGCTAAGCTCCTCCAACTTGGTCTCCTAGCAACCCAATAAAAAATAATTAAAAACACTAAAAATTAATACAATAAAATACTATAATAACAGAAAATAACTAAAACTAATACAAGAAAATAATAAAATATAATAAATAAAAATATAACTTACAATAAAATTAATTAAAAAAAAGGCAAATAACATCAAATAAAAATTACACAACAATTTTTAACCAATACCACCACCACTTTGCCACAGCAACGCGTGGCCGGGCACAGCTAGTCTATATATAAAATCAATCATTGGTTATAATATACTCTGCTCTGCTGGAGAGATCAATTCTTCCTATAATAATAATAATAATAATAATAATTTTATTCTTGTACCCCGCCCCATCTCCCCGAAGGGACTCGGGGCGGCTCACATGGGGCCTTGCCCAACATCACAATATAAAATCAAAACAAAAACACAGATTTACAACAATAAATCAACAATATCGGTAAAACAATCGGTAAAACATAGTAAAATGTTCCTATGCTTTGTCTCTGCTTCGGCAGCTTGGGAGGGGCTTTCTGGCCAAAGCACAGCCCCCTGCCCCAATTTGGGAGGGGACGGAGGGTCCCATTCAAAACAATATTTTCCCAAAAACATAGATGCCTCCTTGCTTTAGTGCCCACCCCCCCCCCCGCCCCATCACCAATCCCTTTGGGAGAGACTGACCTCCAGGACGTCCTCGGTCTGGTCCGAGGTGAGGACGTTGACCTTGACCTTCTGCCCGTTGGAGAGCACCACCTCCAGCTGGACCTCCTCGGTGGGGATCTGCTGGGTCTCCTACCGTGGAAGGGCAGAGACAGTGTCGCGTCCTTCCCAGCTGGACCCCCGCCACACCCCACTCTCCGTCCGTCATGCCCCCCGTTCCTGACCTGCTGGGCTTTGCGCAGGAAGCTGTTGAAGATCTCGCTGGAGCCCAGGAGGGGGTCCTGGCGCACTGAGAACGGAAAGGGTCGTGGCGGTCAGAGGGTCAAGCAGGACACCCTGCCCGGCCCTGACCGAAGGGGCAGGTGAAACGCCAGGAGAAAGTGCTGCCAGAAAGGAGACTCACCGGCCTGCATGTACTTCTCCAGCTGCTCCCGGCGCTGCTCCACTTCGGCCGCGGTCAGCGCAAAGATCTTCTTCGGCGGGAAGGCCGGCACCACGTTCGCCCCGTACTCCTTGCGCAGCTGCGGCGACACGGGAGAGGGACGCGGGGGCACCGGTTTGCGGGCTGGACGGACAATGGTTTCCGGCAGCACTTTCTCCTGGCGTTTCGCCTGCACCTCAGGCCCCTTCCTTTTCCCCCTCAGCCGCTTAAGCGGCTGAGGGGGAAAAGGAAAGGGCCTGAGGTGCAGGCGAAACGCCAGGAGAAAGTGCTGCCAGTCCACATTAGTGGCTGAGTGGGAAAAGGGAAGGGCCTGAGGTGCAGGTGAAATGTCAGGAGAAAGTGCTTCCGGAAAATGATGGCAGTTGAGGGGGGGAAAGAAAGGGGCCTGAGGTGCAGGCAGAACATCATGAGAAAGTGCTGCCAGAAAACGTTGGAGGCTGATGGGAAAAGGAAAGGACCTGAGGTGCAGGCGGAATGTCAGGAGAAAGTGCTGCCAGAACACGTTGGTGGTTGAGGGGGGAAAAGGAAAGGATCCAAAATGCAGGAGCAAGTGCTGCCAGTATACGTTGGAGGCTGATGGGAAAAGGGAAGGGCCTGAGGTGCGGGTGAAATGTCAGGAGAAAATGCTGACGAAAAATGATGGTGGTTGAGGGGGGAAAAGAAAGGGGCCTGAGGTGCAGGCAGAACATCAGGAGAAAGTGCTGCCAAAATACGTTGGTGGTTGAGGGGTAAAAAAGGGAAGGTCCTAAGGTGCAGGTGAAATGTCGGGAGAAAATGCTGCCAGAATATGTTAGCGGCTGAATGGGAAAAGGAAAGGGCCTGAGGTGCAGGTGAAACATCAGGAGAAAGTGCTGCCAGAATACGTTGGTGCTTGAGGGGGGGAAAGGATCCAAAGTGCAGGTGAAACGTCAGGAGAAAGTGCTGCCAGAATATGTTGGAGGCTGAATGGGAAAAGGAAAGGGCCTGAGGTGCAGGTGAAACATCAGGAGAAAGTGCTGCCAGAATACGTTGGTGCTTGAGGGGGGAAAAGGATCCAAAGTGCAGGTGAAACGTCAGGAGAAAGTGCTGCCAGAATATGTTGGAGGCTGATGGGAAAAGGGAACGTCCAGAGGAGCAGGCAGAACATCAGGAGAAAGTGCTGCCAGAATATGTTGGAGGCTGATGGGAAAAGGGAAGGGTCTGAGGAGTAGGCAGAACGTCAGGAGAAAGTGCTGCCAGAATACGTTGGTGGTTGAGGGGGAAAAAGGAAAGGGTCCAAAGTGCAGGTGAAATGTCAGGAGAAAGTGCTGCCAGAATACGTTGGTGCTTGAGGGGGGAAAAGGATCCAAAGTGCTGGTGAAACGTCAGGAGAAAGTGCTGCCAGAATATGTTGGAGGCTGATGGGAAAAGGGAACGTCCAGAGGAGCAGGCAGAACATCAGGAGAAAGTGCTGCCAGAATATGTTGGAGGCTTATGGGAAAAGGGAAGGGCCTGAGGTGCAGGGGAATGACAGGAGAAAGTGTTGCCAGAATACGTTGGTGGTTGAGGGGGGGAAAGGAAGGGATCCAAAGTGCAGGTGAAACGTCAGGAGAAAGTGCTGCCAGAATATGTTGGTGGCCGAAGAGGAAAAAGGGAAGGACCTAAGGTGTGGGTGAAATGTCAGGAGAAAGTGCTGCCAGAATATGTTGGTGGTTGAGGGGGGGGGAAAGGAAAGGGTCCAAAGTGCAGGCAAAACGTCAGGAGAAAGTGCTGCCGGAACAGGCTGGCGGCTGGGGGGGGGGGAAGGAAAGGGCCTGAGGTGCCGGCGAAACGTCAGGAGAAAGTGCTGCCAGAACACCCCGCAAACCACATTGCAGGGATTCCAGTAGAGTCAGAAGACCCCCACGCGATCCCTCCCGACAGAGGCCCCTCAGGCCTACACTGACCTGCTCATGGAGGCCGAGCAGCTGGCTGTAGCGCACCTGGCAGTGCAGGACCCCGTTGACGTGGATGTTGTAGGCCTGGAAGGGGGGGGGGGGGAGAGAGAGAAGGGGAGGGGCCACTTCCGGTGCTCAGCGCCTTGTTATGATTCCCTCACCCCAGAGGAGAGACCCCCGGCCCCGCCCCCTTCCGCCCAACCGGCAGGCACCACCCGATCCCTCCCGGCAGAGGGCCAGGCGGGCGCAGACGCACCACGTAGGCCGAGTTGCCGCCTTCCCCGCCGCCGCCGCCGCCTCCTCCTCGGGTCTCGGTCTCCGGGATGGAGAAGTGCATGGCCGCCGCCTGCCTTCCTTCAGCCCCGTCCTCTCCGGCTTCCTTCGCCTTCTCCCGCTACCTGCGTTCCCCTCCGGAAGCTGCGTCCCGGGCCGCGGCCGCCATCTTGCGAGTTGGAGGGCGGAGCCTCTGGGCGGGAGGGGAGGGGGAGGAGGAAACCCCTCCCCCGGGAAATGGTCTCGCCCGCCTCCGCCGCCGGCCAATGGGCGCGGGGCAGACCAAGAGCGCCGCAGGGGGAGAGAGGGAAGGAACGAGGAAGTCGAGCGCCGCCTAGCGCCGCTCAGGGGAATCACCATTGTTATTACTCTTATTGTTGGCACATCCCACTTTTAATCTCCCCCCACGAAGGCGGAGTTTGTGGTTCATTCCTTAAAGGGCCAGTACCGCTGAGAGCACCGCTCTCCCTGCAGAGAAGGGGCGTGGCCGGGATTGAGGGTCCGATTGTAGACAGGCTACGAAGAAGGCGTGGCCTGGAGGGAAGCGCACCTGATTGGAGGCCTGGAGGGGCGTGGCCTCTTACTCCCTCCTGAAGATGGGGCTAGAGGCCGGGAGGGAGGGAGCGTGCTCTGAAGGGTGGAGCCTCTGATTGGAGACTGGGATCGAGGGGGCGTGGTCTCCTACTCCGGCTTGAATACATTGAACATGAGTCCGCTGGCGGGGGCGTGGCTAGAACCAAGGGGGCGTGGACTGGAAGAAGGGCCATCCTATTGGTATCCGGGATCGAGGGGGCGTGTCCTCTTCCTCCGTCCTGGTGGAGAAGGAAACACGGGAGCTGCGGCCGGGGGCGTGCCCTGGACTGAGGGGCGTGGTCTCCCATTTCGGTAGGGAGGGGAACATGAGAGCCTGCGGGCGTGGTCTAAAGAGAGGGCCATCCTATTGGAGGCCGGGAAAGAGAGGGCGTGGCCTCGCACCCTGGCCTGAAGGTGGCGCTGGCGGAGAAGGGAGCAAGGGGGCGTGGTCAGTACGAAGAGGGCGTGGTATGGAGTAAGGGTCACCCGATTGGAGGCCGAGATATTGTGGGCGTGGCCTCCCATCCCTGACGCTAATGGAGAAAAGAACATGGGGCGGGGGCGGGGCTAGAACCGAGGGGGCGTGGCCTCCCATCCCTGACGCTAGCGGAGAAAGGAACATGGGGCGGGGGCGTGGCTAGAACCGAAGGGGCGTGGCCTCCCATCCCTGACGCTAGCGGAGAAAGGAACACGGGGCGGGGGCGTGGCTAGAACCGAGGGGGCGTGGCCTCCCATCCCTGACGCTAGCGGAGAAAGGAACACGGGGCGGGGGCGTGGCTAGAACCGAGGGGGCGTGTCCTCCCATCCCTGACGCTAGCGGAGAAAGGAACATGGGGCGGAGGCGTGGCTAGAACAGGGGGCGTGGCCTCCCAATCCGGCCTGAAGTTGGCGTAGGTGGAGAAGGTTAGGGGCGTGGCCTAGAGGGAGGGCCACCCGATTGGACGCCTGGACCGAGTGGGCGCGGCCTCCCCCTCCGGCCTGCAGGTGGCGCTGTTGTCTCTGAGTGGCAGGCAGACGAGCCATGGCGGAGCAGCGAGGCGGCGGCGTCCAGGTGAGCCAAGAAATAATATTAAACCGGGGAATGAACAATAATAATAATAATAATAATTTATTTAACGTTACTATTATGGTTCCTAATTGCAGATGCCGCAGGGGGACCCGGCCGCGCTGTCCCGGGAGGAGAAGCTCCAGCTGCGGAAGGAGAAGAAGCAGCAGAAGAAGCAGCAGCAACAGCGCCACCGCCAGGCCGAGAAGGAGAAGGAGGACGGGGAGCCGCCGAAGGAGGGGCAGGCGGCGCATGCGCAGACGGGGAGCCAAGGCCCAGGCCGGAGCCTCGCAGGTCAGGGCAGTTCCGAACACAGGGCTTCCGGGGCTGGGCTGGATGGCCTTTGAGGACCCTTCCCAGCCTAGGATATATATTACTAGCTGTGCCCGGCCACGCGTTGCTGTGGCGAAGTATGAGGCCCCTTCTACACAGCTGTATAAAATGCACACTGAAGTGGATTATATGGCAGTGTGGAGTCAGGATAATCCAGTTCAAAGCAGATAATATAAGATTATAAATGGGTTATATAGCTATGTGGAACGGCCTTGAGTCTACACTGCCATATAACCCAATTAAAATCTGATAATCTGTATTATATAGGCAGTGGGGAAGAGGCCTAAGTGAGGCCTAACTCTGCCTGTCCCCTGGGCTGAGTGGGTTGCTAGGAGACCAAGTGGGCAGAGCTTAGCCTTCTAACTGGCAGAAATTGGATAAAAACAATTATTCCTCTCCCTCTAATTAGGACTTTATTTTTCTTTTCTTTTTGTTATATCAACCTAGAGGCGTGGATGATGGGTTGTGTTGTCAAATTTCGAGGTTGGGGGGGCCTGTAGTTTTGTTGTTTTGTTGGTCGCCGTGATGCCATCACTCATTCATATATATAGATGTATATAGAGCAGGCCTGGGACAACTTGGGTGTTTCCTCAGGCCCTTTCCTTTCCCCCCTCAGCCCCATAACCGGATGAATCTAATTACTCATGCATTTTAATGTTTTATAATTCATGCTTTAATAGAGTTAATATAGCTTTTAATTGAATTTTGTATTATTGTTTATTGAATGTGTCTTTGGGGCAATGGAATTTGCGGACTGCTGTAAGCCGCCCTGAGTCCCTACGGGTGAGAAGGGCAGGGTAGGAATGATGCAAATAAATAAAAATAAATACTTTCATAACAGATCGGGGGTGGACTAGATGGCCCCTGGGCTGCCTCTTCCAACTCTTAAGTCTTCTTCTGCACTACCATATGATCCAGGTCATCAAAGCAGATAGTCCACATGATCTGCTTTGAACTGACTATGAAACCCATTGCGTGGAACAGCCAAGCGTGGCACTTTCGTGGCTTTAGTGCACCACCCCGTCGTGTGATTCTGCAGATTTATTTATTTCGTGTCTCTTTGCATCAGCTGGAGCACCCTCCCCGCAATAACATGCTATGCTAGTTTTATATATAGACTAGCTGTGCCCGGCCACGCGTTGCTGTGTCTGAGTCTGGTGGTGTTGGTCAGTCTACATTAGGTTGTATTGATGCTGTGACCTCCACCCTTCTTTATACTCACATTAGTAGTAGTATTTGAAGTCTGTTACCTTCTTCAATTTTTGTGTTGATTGATAATTGCTTGAGATCCCTGTTGTCTTTGGTTTGTTGTTAATTGTAATGTCTGATTCTGCTGAGTGCGGTTTATATTTTTATTGTGGTACAATATTCTTTTTTTTGTTTTGCCTGTGTAGGTGTTTATTGTTGTTGTTGTTGTAGTGGTCATGAAAGTTGGATAAGTTAGATGCTACTGTATTGTTTTTTGGAGGCCCAGTGTAGCACTGATTGGCTTCTCAGCCTCAGTGCCTGGCTGTTTCTTGCCTGTGATGGTGTTGATTCTTATTGTTGTTGTTGTTGTCATTGTTATTATTGTAATTGCTTTTTTGGAGGCCAAGTGTGAATGTAGGGATTGGGGAGGTGGATGAGTTGTGTTGTCAAATTTTGTATTTGTTATAGTCACAATGCGTTGTTGTGAGTTTTGTGGGTCCGGATTGTGGTTTTGTGGTATGGTTGTGTTGTTACAACCGGGAGGCAAGGTTTTTGCGTTGTGTTGTCAAGTTTTATATTTCTGGGGCGTTTAGTTGTGTGCCAAGTTTCGTATTTCTAGGACGTTTAGTTGTGTTGTTATAGTCATGATGCATTGTTGTGAGTTTTGTGGGTCCGGATTGTGGTTTTGTGGTGTGGTTGTGTTGTTACAACCGGGAGGCAAGGCTTTTGCGTTGTGTTGTTAAGTTTTATATTTCTGGTGCGTAGTTGTGTGCCAAGTTTCGTATTTCTGGGGCGTTTAGTTGTGTTGTTATATTCACAATGCGTTGTTGTGAGTTTTATGGATCCGGATTGTGGTTTTGTGGTGTGGTTGTGTTGTTACAACCTGGAGGGAAGGCTTTTGCATTGTGTTGCCAAGTTTCGTATTTCTGGGATGTTTAGTTTTGTTGTTATAGTCACTGCGCAAACAACTTTATCATTTTATATATATAGACTAGCTGTGCCCGGCCACGTGTTGCTGTGGCGTTGTCTGGTGGTGTTGGTGAGAAATTGTTGAGGTAGTGGTGGTATTGAATGTCTGTTGTATGGTTGTCTTTATGTTTAGTATGCATTTGGTTGTTTGTGTACTGTGAAAGTGGTGAGGGTAGAGGACACTGTTTATGTTGGATTAGTGAGACTCTACTGTATATTTGTAATCTTATATTATCTGCCTAGAACTGCCCCTTCTACACAGCTGTATAAAATGCACACTGAAGTGAATTATCTGGTAGTGTGGACTCAAGATAATCCAGTTCAAAGCAGATAATATAAGATTCTAAATGGATAATATAGCTGTGTGGAAGGGCCTTGAGTCTACACTGCCATATAATCCAGTTAAAATCAGATAATCTGTATCTTATAGGCAGTGTGGAAGAGGCCTGAGGCCTAACTGTGCCTGTCCCCTGGACTGAGTAGGTAGCTAGGAGACCAAGTGGGCGGAGCTTAGCCCTCTAACTTGCAGCAATTGGATAAAAACAATTATTCCTTTCCCTCTAATTAGGACTTTATTTTTCTTTTCTTTTTGTTGTATCAACCTAGAGGATGATGGGTTGTGTTGTCAAATTTCGAGGTTGGGGGGCCTGTAGTTTTGTTATTTTGTCCGCTGCCCTGATGCCATCACTTTTATATATATAGATATATATATATATATGTATATATGTATATATGTGTATATACATATATAGACACATGCACATATACGATATAATGCTAATACAATATAATATTAATTATATATTTTACATGTAATATTACTAATAATATTACAATATATTGATACAGTACAATATAGTAATTTATTACCAGTATTGTACTATGCTAATATAATATTGTATGTAAATTTAATTTGTAAGCTGCTCTGAGTCCCCTTTGGGGTGAGAAGGGCGGCATATAAATGTAGCTAATAAATAAATAAACAGCAACCGTATTGTCCATAGCTTTAAGCATCTCATTTAAGCATCTCACCACATTAAAACAGTGGATGTGGCTCTTAATGAGACATGCCACGTTATCACAGGATGTCTATACCCCACACCACTGGATAAATGAGACTATTTATAGTTATTTATTTATTTCATGTCAAAAGCATTGCACAACAAATACATTTCAAAATGGTGGGGGGAAAAAAGGAAATCACAAGCAACTAAATAGTTTTGGACCAAAAGCGGGCAACAGCAACCGCACTGTCCGTAGCTTTAAGCAACTCCTCCTCCGTGCATGAGGCAGGACATTGTGGGCAAGCAGACATGAGCTGAGTTGTTTGTTCAGCTCCACGGTCACACAAGGTGGAGGATTCCTCCAGGTAGTGCCACCTTGCCAGGTTCCCTTTAGATCTGCCCACTCCGCTTCTGAGTCTGTTCAGGGACTTCCAAGTTGCCCATTGTGATTACCACAAATCATGTTGTTGTATTGTTTGACACCCTGAGATATTCATTGAAAAACTAGAGCGAAAGGCACTGCAGTATGATGTCCCTCCCGCAAAAACAAAGTTGTTGTGGTTTAATAAACGTTCCCCATGTTTTTATGATAGAACCCATCAGGAAAGGATATTTATAGCCCAGGAACAAAAATTGTGTGACATAGTATTGCATTTTAATGTATGTATTTATTTAGTGACAAAAGCATTGCATGGTAAATAAGTTTAAAAATGATGAAATAAAGGAATTACAAGCAGCTAAATAGTTTTAGGGTCATGCCGGCCACATGACCTGGAGATGTCTATGGACAACACCGGCTCTTCGGCTTAGAAATGGAGATGAGCACCAACCTCCAGAGTCGGTCACAACTGGACTTAATGTCAGGGAAAACCTTTACCTTTACCTAAATAGTTTTGGACCAAAAGCGGGCAACAGCAACTGCATTGTCTGTAGCTTTAAGCAACTCCTCCTCCGTGCATGAGGCAGGGCATTGTGGGCAAGCAGACATACGCGGAGTTGTGTGTTCAGCTCCACGGTCACACAAGGTGGAGGATTCCTCCAGGTCGTGCCACCTTGCCAGGTTGTCTTTTGATCTGCCCACTCCGCTTCTGAGTCTGTTCAGGGACTTCCAAGTGGCCCATTCTTGGTTTGTCCCTGGAGGAAGGAAGACCCTCTTGGGGGGCCATCCAGTTAGAATTGCCAGGTTTAGCTGCCCAGAGGGACACCCTTGCTGCGGCTGGAGGGACATCAAGAGGAGGGAGTGGTGGTTCTCACGAAGCCCTTCCTTGATTTGAGTCTGGTGGGAGGAGGCTGATAGTCATGCAGTGGGGGGCTTTCACAATGTTCAACCTTATTTCTCTCACCGTTAGCAGCAACTTCCCGTCGCACGTCAGGAGGGGCAATGCCAGCTAACTTGTAGAGTTTATCACCAGGTGTAGGTTTAAGGCATCCCGTGATGATTCTGCATGTTTCATTCAGTGCTATGTCCACCTGCTTTGCATGGGCAGACTTGTGCCAGACAGGACAGGCATACTCTGCAGTTCATAGAATCATAGAATCATAGAATAGTAGAGTTGGAAGAGACCACATGGGCCATCTAGTCCAACCCCCTGCTAAGAAGCAGGAAATCGCATTCAAAGCACCCCCGACAGATGGCCATCCAGCCTCTGCTTGAAAGCTTCCAAAGAAGGAGCCTCCACCACGGCCCGGGGGAGAGAGTTCCACTTGTGAACAGCCTTTCTCACAGTGAGGAAGTTCTTCCTGATGTTCAGGTGGAATCTCCTTTCCTGTAGTTTGAAGCCCTTGTTCCCTTGCGTCCTAGTCTGCAGGGCAGCAGCAAACAAGCTCCTCCCTATGACTTCCCCTCACGTATTTGTACATGGCTATCATGTCTCCTCTTAGCCTTCTCTTCTGCAGGCTAAACATGCCCAGCTCTTTAAGCCGCTCCTCATAGGGCTTGTTCTCCAGACCCTTAATCATTTTAGTCGCCCTCCTCTGGACGCTTTCCAGCTTGTCAACATCTCCCTTCAACTGTGGTGCCCAGAATGGGACACAGTGTGATTCCAGGTGTGGTCTGACCAAGGCAGAAGAGAGCATGGGGAGCAGGACTTCCCTGGATCTAGACGCTATTCCCCTATTGATGCAGGACAGAATCCTATTGGCTTTTTTAGCAGCCGCATCACATTTGTTGGCTCATGTTTAACTTGTTCCCCACGAGGACTCCAAGATCTTTTTCGCACACACTGCTGTCAAGCCAGGCATCGTCCCCCATTCTGTATCTTTGATTTCCATTTTTTCTGCCGAAGTGAAGTATCTTGCAGAAGTATCTTGTTGAGAAAGACAAGGCCAGGGCTGATGTTCTTATTACTTGTGGGTCTGCTCCCCATGCGCTGCCAGTCAGTTTCCGCAGGATGTTATTGCGTGCAGCTACTTTGTGCTTGGTGTTCATGCCGTGTTTTCTATATGTTAGTGTTCGGTCTGAGGCAGGGGTCCTCAAACCTTTTAAGCCGAGGGCCGGTCCACAATCCTTCAGACTGTTGAGGGGCCGGATTATCATTTGAAAAAAAATACAAACAAATTCCAATGCACACTGCATATGTCTTATTTGTAGTGCAAAAACAACAACAACAACGAAAGAACAATACAATATTTAAAAATAAAAACAATTTTAATCAACATACATTTATCAGGATTTCAATGGGAAGTGTGGTCCTGCTTCTGGCCAATGAGATAGTCAAGTTAATTAGGATTGTTGTTGTTGTTGTTGTTGTTGTGTGCCTTCAAGTCATTTCAGACTTTGGGTGAGCCTAAGCCTAAAATTTATTATTTATTTATTTACTGCATTTATTTACTACATTTGTATCACACCCTTCTCACCCTAAAGGGGACTCAGAATGGCTTACAAATTATATGTACATACAATATATTATATAATTAGCATAGCACAATATTAGCATTATATATTACTATATTGAACTATACCACTATACTGTAATATTATTAGTAATATATGTAATATAGAATATATAATCAATATTATTATATGGTATTATTATTAGTGTTATATTGTATTACATTATAATATTATTATCAATATTATATGTATATACAATATATTATATTATAAAACTGAGGGCGGGGGCCAGGTAAATGACCTCGGAGGGCCGCATCTGGCCCCCGGGCCTTAGTTTGGGGACCCCTGGTCTAAGGTGACACCAAGGTATTTAGGATGGAAACAGTGTTCGAGCTCTTGGCCTTCCCAAGTCACTTTCAGTTTCCTGTTGGCTTCGCGGTTACGTAGGTGGAAAGCACACACTTGTGTCTTGGCAGGGTTAGGCTTCAGGTGGTTCTCCTTGTAGTAGCTGGAGAGATCTTTCAAGGCATTCGTGAGTTGCTTTTCAACTGTTTCAAAATCTTTTGCTTGTGTTGTAAGGCCAAGGTCATCAGCATATATAAAGCTCTTTGTGAGTGGTGGTTGTGGCTGATCGTTCGTGAAGATATTAAATAAGGTCGGTGCAAGAACGCTGCCTTGGGGTAAACCATTCTTTTGCCTCCTCCATCTGCTTTTCTGGCCCTGAAACTCCACATAGAAGCTGCGGTTTTCTAGGAGGGTCTGGACAGTTTTTGTAAAGTCCAAGTCCCGGGTGATATGGTAGACTTTATGCAGCATTTTTCTATGTTGCACCGTGTCATAGGCTGCCGTAAGGTCCACAAAGACTGTTCCCGTGATGCAGCCTTTCTCATAGCCTTCCTCGATATGCTCAGTCAGATGAAGAATTGGACCTGTGCAGTTTTTCCCTGGTCTGAAACCTGCTTGTTATGCAATAAGCTTGGGTTCGATAACAGGTCCTAGTCGATTTAATAGCACCCTCTCATAGACTTTATATAGATGACATAAGAGGGAGATTGGTCAATAGTTCCTGGCATTCTGCAGATTAAGCTATTGTACTTTAATCTCCTCATTTCTAGTGACTGGAAATAGATTTACTAGAGATGTGGGTGCTGAGCCTCAACACCTGGGCCCCTTTCCTTCCTTCCTTCCTTGTGGTCCAGGTCCCAAGGAGGAGCGGAGCGGGGCCAGGCCTCCCGGTGAAGACCCTCCTGGGGGCAAGAGCAAGGCGGAGCTGCGGGCCGAGCGCCGGGCCAAGCAGGAGGCAGAGCGGGCCCTGAAGCAGGCCAGGAAGCAGGCCGAGGGCCCCGGGGCCCCCCTCCAGCCACAGCAGCAGCAGCAGCAGGCCCAGCCCCAGAGCCCCTCCACGGGAGCCCCGGCCCCCAAGCCCCTGCGCCCGGCCACCGGAGAGGCCCCGACAGGTCAGGAGAAGAGGGAGGGGGAGCTTGGGGCGCTTGGTGGCCATGGGAGGGGGCTTCTGGCCTCTCCTCAATGGCCGCCTCCACTCCTGTGCTTCTCCCACAGCACCTGTGGTCAAGCGGGTCCCTGAGCATGTGCAGGCCGACGACCCCGCGGCCCAGAGGAGGCTGGCCAAGAAGCTGGAGCGCCAGCAGGTTGGTGGCATGAGGGCCAGGGGTCAAGCAGGGAGGGAGGGGTCGCACAAGGAGTCCTGGCTTTGCAGCTTTTGGTTGGAGGGCAGCCCAGCAAAAGAGCCTCTGAGCCTGGGCAGAGGGTTGCTCCTTCACAGCATTGGGAAACATCATAATAGTAGTAGTAGTAGTAATAATAATAATAATGATAATAATAATGTACTTTATATTCCATGCTATCTCCTCAAGGGGACTCAAGAGCAGATTACAGATAGATAGATAGATAGATAGATAGATAGATAGATAGATAGATAGATAGATAGATAGATATGGGGCAAACATTCAGTGCTATTATACAATTGACAGAGACAATACATAAGCAGAGGCAAGGCTTCCCTCTTTCATTTCTGGTAATAATAATAATAATAATATACTTTATTTATATTCCGCTCTATCTCCCCAAGGGGACTCAGAGTAGATTACACACTCACACACATATATGGCAAACATTCAATGCCATTATACAATTGACAGATAATACGTAAGCAGAAGCAAGGCTTCCCTCTTTCATTTCCGGCATCTGGAGGCTGTGCTCGACTCGGCCATGGGGAGGTGCTGTTGTTCCAGTCTTCCACACCGAGAAGCCTGTTGCTCAAAGCAGGCTCCTCACTGAAGCAGTACCTAGTTATCCACTCACAGTTATTTTCGAACTTCTAGGTAGGCAGAAGCTAGGCTAACGGCAAGAGCTCACCCCGCTCTCAGCTTGAACTGTCAACCTTCCAGTCAACAAGATCTTTTATAGCTGGTGGTTTAACATGCTGTGCTATAGCGGGTTATATAACATATATAACATATATCATTATCATTATATTCTACCATTTTTAACTTATTGAGACTCAAAGTGGCTCATGACATTTAAAAAAAATTGCAAATTAAAATTCACAACATACAGGTATTAAATGGAATTAAGCAAGCCAGTCAATTAAAATTCCTTAATATTGATTAAGTCACACCATGTAACACAATTTTTGTTCCTGGGTTATCAATGCCATTTCCTAATTGATTCTGTCATAAAAACATGGGAAAAGTTGATTAAACAGCAAAAACTTTGTTTTAGTGGGACATCCTGCTATAGTCGATTTTGCTCTAGTTTTTCAATGACTATCTCATAGAATCTCAGCCAATTCAATCTAGTTTGTGGCAGCCACAAAAAATGAAGTTTCTGGAGTAGAACAACTACTTCTAAAGGCTGCCTGGAAATCCCACTGCAGGCCAGGGGTCCCCTTGAGCCCCTTTCAGGAGGAATACCATAGACCTGGAAGGCATCTGTCTCCCGGGGTCATCGACTCCAGGCTGGTCTTTTTGCAGAGGATTCGTGCTCCGGGTTGGCTCCTCATGGTCCTTTCCCTCTCCGTTCCCTCCCATCCAGGTGCCTTTGCGGCCCGATTACGGCACCAAGGTCAGCCTCTTCTCCCACTTGCACCAGTACAGCCGCCGGGAGCTCCTGACGCAGCAGATGAGGTGGGTGCCCTTGGCCTGGGTGCTAAACTGGGCTGTTGTTTCTGTGTGACTGGACCTCTGCGCCCTTGGCCGGCCCTCTCTGGCACCAGGCGACACACCGGTCGGGGAAGCCTTGCGCTTGGCGCTGGAGGCACCTGACAAGCTGAGGCATGTAAGCTCGTCATGGGTTTATTAACCAGCTTTAACAACCGCATGGTCTGGAAGCTTTGGGCGTCTGGCTGACGTGGCTGTGGATCTCTGGCACAAGCATGCACGCTTTCCCATGCTTTCCCGTGGGCTGGACATTCCTTTCAGAACTAGTTTGGTGCTGTGTCTTGAGCATTGGGCTGCTCAGAGTTCAGAGCCTCTCCCTTCGCCTCGGAGGAGACCAATGGCAAACCCTCCCAGAGCAGATCTTGCCCAAGACTCTGAAAATAGGCACTGCCAGGGAGTCTGGTGGAGTTTTGAAACAGCAGCAGGATGGCTCTCTGTCAGGAGGGCTTGGTTGTACCGGACTTCCTTCTTGACATAGGGGCTGGACTAGATGGCCTCTGAGGGTCTCTTTTTTGCACCTTGGCCTAGATCTGTGTATTAGTCTCCTGTTTTTAACATTTTTGCTGTATGTTGTTTTTAATGACTGTTTTATTGACGCTGATGTTTTTATTATTGGGATATATGTTTTATTGTGTTGTTGTTGTTATTATATTGTTGTATTGGGCTAGGCCCCATGTAAGCCGCCTCGAGTCCCTTCGGGGAGATGGGGCGGGGTATAAAAATAAAGTTGTTGTTATTATTATTATTATTATTATTATTATTATTATTATTATTATTATTATTATTTCTTTTTGGCACCACACTGGCTCTTCTCCTCATGATGGCAGGGGACATCAAGTTAATTTACATTATCCTCTGTTTCAAGGCCAGGATTTTAAGAATCTTAGCACATAAATGAAATGCAGGGTCTTTCTTTTCTCACTAGTTACTATTTAGTTCAGCAGTTCTCAACCTGTGGGTCCCAGGTGTTTTGGACTACAACTCCCAGAACTCCCAGCCAGTTTACCTACTATTCGGATTTCTGGGAGTTGAAGGTGTAAACATCTGGGGACCCACAGGTTGAGAACCACTGGTTTAGTTGTTTAGTTGACATAAACAAGTTCAAGGAGGACAGCGGGCTGACAATGTGCCCTGGGTCAGCCTGTGCCTCATGCCTCTAGCGAGGACAGAGACAGACACAGAGGCAATTTAACATTTTCCAGCTTCTGGCTTCATAAGAGTATGCTCGATTCCGACCACAGGAGGAGCTGCCGCTTCATCATCCACTGTGACACCAAGTCCTTGATGGTACTTCCTCATTCTTCCGCACACTGCTGGATGTTTTTATTGTGTCGTAAATTAGTTAAATGAACCTCCCTGCATAAAGCGGTACCTAAATTTCCTATTCGACAGAGGGAATAGTCTTTCAGTTGCTTAGGTCAACAACGAGCTAGGTTATTTAATGGTCAGGCACTCAGTCCGACCCGGGCTGTAAAGCAGCCGTGAAACTATGAGCCAGTTGGAGGAGTAACTTGCGTTTGTGCTGTATTTATTTATTTATTTACAGTATTTATATTCCGCCCTTGTTTCTCACTCCGAAGGGGACTCAGGGCGGATCGCATTATACACATATAGGGCAAACACTCAATGCCCATATACACATAGAACCAAGACAGAGACAGACAGACGCAGAGGCAATTTAACCTTCTCCTGAGGGGATGTTCGATTCTGGCCACAGGGGGGAGCAGCTGCTTCATCATCCACTCTGACTGCACTTCCTCATTCCAACCTTGTAAATTAGTTAAACTTGCCTCCCCACTTTTTATAAGTGGTACCTTATTTCCTACTTGATAGATGCAACTATTTTTCGGGTTGCTAGGTCAGCAACGAGCAGGGGCTATTTTTTTATTTTTAATTGACGGGTGCTCACCCCGCCACGGGCTGGCCTCGAACTCATGACCTCATGGTCAGAGTGATTTATTGCAGTAGGCTGCTCACCAGCCTGGGCCACAGCCCGGCCCCACTATTCGTATTTCATTGAGAATTTCCGGATCTTGACCACTGCTTTGGGTTATCGTTGACCTGTTTCCTCCAGCCTTGACTTGTGAATTTGAACTTTGGACTCCTCTCTCTGAATCTGGCATAGTGACTCTGGTGAATTTTATTCCCAGTTGTGTCCCTGTATGTTGGTGTGGCTATTGGGACACCTGATACCTGGGGTCAGTCATTCCATTATGTGCCCTGTAATCAGCTGCTCCTTTCCCTCTGCCCCCCAGCATCCCTGCCTCGGCCATCCACCCCGCCATGGTGCGCCTCGGCCTGCAGTACTCCCAGGGCACCATCAACGGCTCCAACGCCCGGTGCATCGCCCTCCTGAGGGTCTTCAAACAGGTAGGTTTTGAAAGGACTGGGGAGGGGTCACCAAGGTACCTTTTGTCAAGATCAGTGCCAGGGGTCAGGGTGCGTGTTGGTGGGTTTCTTCAAAACACACAAGACACACCTGTTTTGGCAGGCGTTTGAGTTCTGTTAGATGTTTAAAAGGCGCTTTTAGGATGTTTTAAGATGTTTTTTAAAGATGTTTTAAGATGTTTTTAAATTGTTGATTTTAGCCGGTTCTTGTAAGCCGCCCCGAGCCCTAGGGGAGTGGCAGCATATAAGTTTGATAAATAAATAAATAAAATAAAACCACCGATCAACAGCTCCGGACCAGCACCCTGATGAATTGGTGAACTTCTGCCCTCACCAATTCCTCTCCAATGTCAGACACAAAGACATCTGCAGTCTGAAATTCAAGCACTTACTTAATATTTACAAAGATATTTACAAAACAGCAAAGTCCATCGTTCGAAGCCGGCATTCTTCGGCTCGTCACGTCTCTCACACAGTTCAACAGAGATAATAATAATAATAATAATAATAATAATAATAATAATAACAACTTTATTCTTATACCCCGCCCCATCTCCCCGAAGGGACTCGGGGCGGCTTACATGGGGCTATGCCCGGACACAACAGCACAAAATCAAAACAAAAAAAATCAGCCAACAATAAAACATCAACATGGATAAAAACAGTCATAAAAGGGTAAGAAAGCACATTCCTTAGTCCGAAGGCTGGAAGTCATGCCTCATGGGTCACAGCAGGCTGTCAGTCAAACTGGCCTGCTGTTAACTGTTTCATTGCTGAAACACACACTTGCAAAACAGCAGAAACACTTGATTTACATTTCATATACACACAACCAAAAATCCAACACCTTTGACATGAAAACAGTATAAAAAGCCCAATACGATGCAAGGCAGGTCAGTTTCCTGATGCTCTGTAGTCTTTTAAAATGAGTGAAAGGAGGCTCTTGGAGCAAGACTCCTGCCAAACCATGGCATGTCCTATTCTCTGTTCGTTCTCTCTCTCTCTCTCTCTCTCCCCCCCCCCCCCCCCCGGTCTCCAGGTGATCAAGGACTACTCCACGCCCCCCAAGGAGGAGATCTCCAGGGACCTGGTGAATCGGCTGAAGCCCTACATCAGGTGGGTGGGTGGTCCCCGCCGTATCATTCCCACTTGGGAAACTGGGAGCAGAGAGGGGATCCGGTGCAGCTTCTGAGCATGTCGGCCCCTTTCTCCATCTCTCCCTCCCCCCCAAACCCCCTGTAGCTTCCTGAACCAGTGCCGGCCCCTCTCCGCCAGCATGGGCAATGCCATCAAGTTCCTCAAGAAGGAGATCTCGGCCCTTTCGGGGTCCCAGAGGGAGGAGGAGGTGAGTGGGGAAGGGGAAAAGGGGCACGCCGGGCCCCCTCAGTCCTGCTCAGCTGGGGCTGAGGATGGGCAGCGGGTGGACCGTGAGGTCTTTGAGTGGCCCTTTGAGAGACTGGACAGACACAGAGCCAATTGGTTGGCCAATGCCTTTCCTGTCTTGTGACGGCAGCAAAAGGCGCTTCTGCTGGAGGCCCTGGAGAGTGGGCTTATTAACAAAAGACCCTCCCCATAAATGGACAGTAGAGTAACTTAGCAGCAGCGTGACCCAGCACCAGTAGCCAAAAGGGATAAAAAGAACAAGAAAACACAGACCAATGTCATCTTTTCCTTTGGAGGCTTTCCTTTATAGGAAAATAATATAATTGCACTATTTACAAAGACAAGGTTTTCGCAACTTAAATAAAGACCTTTATACTTCTTTGCTTCCACACTGGGCTTTTTTCTCATGCAGATAAACAGCCTCGCTTTCACAGAGCCTCCTCTCACACCGAACTTACACAGTAGCTTTACACACAGCAGCCTTTACACTGGAGCTTCACACAGTAGCTTTGCACACAGCAGCCTTCACACTGGAGCTTCACACAGTAGCTTTACACACAGCAGCCTTCATGCTGCAGCTTCACACAGTAGCTTTACACACAGCAGCCTTCACACTGGAGCTTCACACAGTAGCTTTACACACAGCAGCCTTCACACTGCAGCTTCACACAGTAGCTTTACACACAGCAGCCTTCACGCTGCAGCTTCACACAGTAGCTTTACACACAGCAGCCTTCACGCTGCAGCTTCATACAGTAGCTTTACACACAGCAGCCTTCACACTGGAGCTTCACACAGTAGCTTTACACACAGCAGCCTTCACACTGGAGCTTCACACAGTAGCTTTACACACAGCAGCCTTCACACTGCAGCTTCACACAGTAGCTTTACACACAGCAGCCTTCACGCTGCAGCTTCACACAGTAGCTTTACACACAGCAGCCTTCACGCTGCAGCTTCATACAGTAGCTTTACACACAGCAGCCTTCACACTGGAGCTTCACACAGTAGCTTTACACACAGCAGCCTTCACACTGCAGCTTCATACAGTAGCTTTACACACAGCAGCCTTCACGCTGCAGCTTCACACAGTAGCTTTACACACAGCAGCCTTCACGCTGCAGCTTCATACAGTAGCTTTACACACAGCAGCCTTCACACTGGAGCTTCACACAGTAGCTTTACACACAGCAGCCTTCACGCTGCAGCTTCATACAGTAGCTTTACACACAGCAGCCTTCACACTGGAGCTTCACACAGTAGCTTTACACACAGCAGCCTTCACGCTGCAGCTTCATACAGTAGCTTTACACACAGCAGCCTTCACACTGGAGCTTCACACAGTAGCTTTACACACAGCAGCCTTCACGCTGCAGCTTCATACAGTAGCTTTACACACAGCAGCCTTCACGCTGCAGCTTCACACAGTAGCTTTACACACAGCAGCCTTCACACTGGAGCTTCACACAGTAGCTTTACACACAGCAGCCTTCACACTGGAGCTTCACACAGTAGCTTTACACACAGCAGCCTTCTTGCTGGAGCTTCACACAGTAGCTTTACACACAGCAGCCTTCACACCGGAGCTTCACACAGTAGCTTTACACACGAGACCTTCAATCTGGGGCTTCTCACACTGAGGCCTACTAACACTGAGGCCTCTCTCACACTGAGGCCTACTAAGCTCCAGATATTGAACTGCAGCCTTTGCATCTGTTTAACCCTTTCAGTGCTTGGCTCACATTTTTGTAATTAAAAATACCTAGTTGATTTTTAATATTTCCAACAAGCCAATTGGTTGGCCAATGCCTTTCCTGTCTTGTGACGGCAGCAAAAGGCGCTTCTGCTGGAGGCCCTGGAGAAGTTTGAGCGCGAGAAGATCGTCCTGGCTGCCCAGGCCATCTGCAAGTCGGCCTTTGAAAAGATCCACGACGGGGACGTCATCCTGGTCTATGGCTGGTAGGCCGCAGCATGAGTGGGAAGGGGCATAAGGAAGGCCTCTGTGGCCTGCAAAGGGGGGCATGGAGGAGGAGGTGGGGTCTGAAGAGTCCAATGGAGTCTCCTCCTTGGCTGGCTTTTCAGCAGGAATGGGTTGGGCTGGATGGCCTTACGGGGGTCCCTTCTATCTCTCTGCTTCTGTGACCCCTCCCCAATCGGTCCCTCTTCCCCGCAGCTCTTCCCTGGTGAGCCGGACCTTGAGCTACGCGCGGGCCGAGGGCCGGGCCTTCCGTGTGGTGGTGGTGGACAGCCGGCCGCGGCTGGAGGGGCGGGAGACGCTGCGCCGCCTGGTCCGGCAGGGGGTCCGCTGCAGCTACGTCCTCATCAACGCCATCTCCTACGTCTTGCCTGAGGTAGGGCCGGGCAGGGAGGGAGGGGCTGATATGGCGGTCAACCGTCCTGGGCCAGCCTTGCAGACAGCCTCTTCCAGAGAGAGCGTCCTCAATGTCCGTGATTCCGACTGTAGGGATATTTGGTATCTCTAGCACAGGTATGGGCCAACCTGGGCCCTCCAGGTGTTTTCGACTTCAACTCCCACCATTCCTAACAGCAATACACCAGTCAAATTAGAGCAGGGGTCCCCAAACTAAGGCCCGGGGGCCGAATGTGGCCCATAGAAGCCATGGCACAAGGGCAAAAGGGGGTTGGGCTAAATGATCCAAGGGGTCTCTTCTTCTCTTACAACCCTTTATTATTATTATTATTATTATTATTATTATTATTATTATTATTATTATTATTAACATTGAGGCTGGGTGGCCATCTGTCAGGGATGCTTTGCTTGTGCTTTTGGTGCGCAGAGGCAGAAGGGGGTTGGACTAAATGGCCCAAGGGGTCTCTTCCAACGCTCTTTTTTATTATTGTTGTTGTTGTTGTTACTGTTATTATTAACATTGAGGCTGGGTGGCCATCTGTCAGGGGTGCTTTGCTTGTGCTTTCGGTGCACAAAGGCAGAAGGAGATTGGACTCAATGGCCCAAAGGGTATCTTTTTTATTATTATTGTTGTTGTTGTTATTATTATTATTATTGCTCAGTGGCCAACTATAGTCCGGCCCTCCAACAGTCCAAAGGATCGTGAACTGGCCCCCTGTTTATACTGTAAATAAATAAATAAATAAATAAATAATAAGTTTGGGGACCCTTGAATTAGAGGATCACATAAGTTGATACTGCCACTGGCACTTTAATGTTTGAAATTTGACTGTGGCTGGGATGTTGTACTACTCATTTTAATAGTAGCTGTTATGTTTTATTGCTTTTATATTGTTACTGTGTAACATTTTGATGTAATTTCATAATAATAACACCAACAACAACAAACACCTTACTGGGATTTGCTCGCATTATTCGCCGATACATCACACAGTCCTAGACACTTGGGAAGTGTCCGACGTGTGATCCAATTCAACAACCAGCAGAGTGTCTGCTGTGGACTCACCTTGTTGTGTTTCAAATAATAATAATAATAATAATAATAATCTTTTATTTATGCACAATAGTGCCATCTTCTATATATATAAAAGAGTGATGGCATCACGCGACCAACAAAACAACAAAACTACAGGGGCCCCCAACCTCGAAATTTGACAACACAACCCATCATTCATGGCTCTAGGTTGATACAACAAAAAGAAAAGAAAAATAAAGTCCTAATTACAGGGAGAGGAATAATAGTTTTTATCCAATTGCTGCCAGTTGGAAGGCTAAGCTCCGCCCACTTGGTCTCCTAGTAACCCACTCAGCCGAGGGGACAGGCAGAGTTAGGCCTCACTTAGGTCTCTTCCACAGATTATCAGATTTTAACTGGATTATTATATGGCAATGTAGACTCAAGACCCTTCCACATCTATATAACCCATTTAGAATCTTATATTATCTGCTTTGAACTGGATTATCTTGACTCCACACTGCCATATAATCCACTTCAGTGTGCATACTAAACATAAACAGCCATACAACAGCAACGCGTGGCCGGGCACAGCTAGTGACATATAGAACACAATACAACAATATATCAAATCAGAACACAGTAGATAAAAATGGCATATACCATTAATAAAAGCAACCTCAGTTAATTATGTACAGTAAAATATGGTCATAGCCATAATTAAAAGATCCATACAACAGTTCAGCATCTCAACTGTATTACCTTAAACGATATAAGGTGCTATCATAGAGGCAGTTTGGTTGGCAATTGTCTAGACAGTAAAATTGCCTAATTTTACCTGTAGTTTTATGTGTTTTATGACACTACAGTAGAGTCTCACTTATCCAAGCTAAACAGGCCGGGAGAAGCTTGGGTAAGCGAATATCTTGGATAATAAGGATTGATTAAGGAAAAGCCTATTAAACATCAAATTAGGTTATGATTTTACAAATTAATCACCAAAACTTTATGTTATACAACAAATTTGACAGAAAAAGTAGTTCAATACGCAGTAATGCTATGTAGTAATTACTGTATTTACGAATTTAGCACCAAAATATCACGATATATTGAAAACATTGACTACAAAAATGGCTTGGATTATCCAGAGGCTTGGATAAGCGAGGCTTGGATAAGTGAGACTCTACTGTATTATGTGCCTTTCTGTAAGCCGCCCTGAGTCCTTTTTGGGAGATGGTGGCGGGCGGGATACAAATAATGTTGTTGTTATTATTATCACTATGATTATTGCAGGTCTCCAAGGTGCTGCTGGGGGCTCACGCGCTGCTGGCCAACGGCTCCGTGATGTCGCGGATGGGCACCTCCCAGATCGCCCTGCTCTCCAAGGCCCACAACGTGCCGGTCCTGGTCTGCTGCGAGACCTACAAGTTCTGTGACCGCGTCCAGACGGACTCCTTCGTCTCCAACGAACTCGGTAGGCTGCAAGGAGGGCCGGAATGGGCCATTCTTCACATAGTCCCACCTGTGACCATGGAGAGTGAGCACATATTGGCTCATTCCACAACATGCTGGGCCCATTTTGAGGCCGAGCCTCTGGGTTGCCAATGGCTGGCCATGTTGAGACCCCCGGGGGGAGTGGGGTCTTCTGGTTAATGTGGCTAGTAGCAGCAACATAGAGATTGCAGCAAACACAGTGGCCCTAGGGAGGGATGTCCACTGGAGCGCTCCCTGGGCAAGGCACGGCCGGGGAGGGGCCACGCTATGCCATGTTGCCCCGGCCACCCGGCCAAACTGACCCCTGCCCTCCACAGACGACCCTGATGACCTAATCGAGACTCCCCGAGGGAGGGGCCCGCTGTGCGGCTGGAAGGAGAGCCCCGCTCTCCACCTCCTGAACCTGGTCTACGACGTGACTCCATTGGAGCTGGTGGACCTGGTCATCACGGACTTGGGGGTCATCCCCTGCACCTCCGTCCCAGTCGTGCTGCGTGTCAAGAATGTGGAGCAGTAGGGAGGGAGGGAGGGAGGGATGGAGGGGAATAAACATGCCTTTGCTCACCGCCACTCATACGTGTCACTGTGTGTTAGATTGGCGGAGTGCTTGGGGGCTTCCTCCTAAAGCAGCTCCACTGGCTTCCAACAGTCTACAGGCCCAATCTAAAGTGCAGGTGATTACCTATAAAGCCCTACACACTTTGGGTCCAACTTATCTTCGAGACCGCACCTCCTTCTATGAAACGGCACAAGCATTGAGACCTTCTGGGGAGACCCTTCTCTCAGTCCCACCACCGTCTCAAATGCGATTGGTGGGGACGAGAGAGAGGGCCTTCTCAGCAGTGTCTCCCCAGATCTGGAATTCCTTACCTAAAGAAATTAGACTTGCCCCCACCCCTTTAGCTTTTCGGACAAATTTAAAAACATGGCTCTTCGACCGGAGCCTGTGTGATTCTGGCCAGCCCGATGAGCCACCCATTGTGCCACTCTGCACTTTGAAATTCACAGGTTTATTACTGCATTTTAGGAAATTTTATAATATTTTTTTTTTAATTATTTTATGAATTATTTGACACAAACAATCTAATATACAATCAGAAAATATACATTCAAAAATAATGAAGCGTGTCTAGATCTGTACTCAGATGGCAACGTGTGCAAAATAGTATAACATACTTTACCATTCACTTGAATTCAAGACATTTTCAAAGCAAAATCCATGCAAACTATTCCTAATTAGTTATTGGTTACTAAGTTTTAGGAAAAACTATTTCCATCTGGGTGATAGCACTAGTGCCACCTGCTGTTTCTCCCCCTCCACCATATCATATGCAAAAATCCTAATGTAATTAAAAAAAAAAACACCTTGCAAGGCAGGACATTTTTTAATTGTTTTTTTAAACTGGGATTTTACATACAATGTTGCTATTATACTTAGGTTATATATTTTATATTTGTATACCTGTATACTATGTATTGAGATGTAGTTGAGATGCGGCACTAGAGTGCTTCTCTGAGCCATCACAAATCCCCCTCGGGAAATGGTGGCGGAAGACAAATACAGACTTATCTTTATATTTATCTATACACATAATAAAAGTGAAAAATGTGCGTATGTGGTGGAGGTGTCCACCTACACAGACAGCCTCCCACTTCCACAAACAGCTCTAGTTCCCACTGAGCAGGAGACACCCATGGCCCTCCCTCCACTGACACGCAGGTTACAGTGAGCGCCATGAACATGCAGCCCAAATCCTTCCCGTGTCCTCCACAAACGCCATCCTGCCCCCCACCCAAGTGAAGGCTTTCAGGCGGGGACAATTTCATCCTTTTTTAATATATAATTTTTATTCATTTATTCCTGCTTCTTAGCAGGGGGTTGGACTAGATGGCCCATGTGGTCTCTTCCAACTCTACTATTCTATGATTCTATGATTCTATGATTTTTCAAGTGCATTACATAAAAGGGAAAGATACAATCTGTGAACAGAAAATGAATAACAAGGAGAGAAAGAAAAAAAGGGGGAAGGGGTAAAGGTTTCAGGATCTATTTTAGTCTTCCATTCTTTGTTCTTCACGTTATTATTCTATTAAGTTTATTCTTTTCAAGGTTTTCTAGACTCATCCATATTTGAGTCCTCAGGAACTCTTTTGTTATTTTCAAGGCCTTTGCTTATTCTTATATTCTTCATATTTCTTCCAATCTGTTGTTTTTAATATTTTTCCTTTATTTTTCTTTTAATAGGAAGGTCAATCTGTCCATATCATAGATTTCATCTATTTTTTCTAGCCATTGTTCTTTTGATGGTACAGTAGAGTCTCACTTATCCAACACTCGCTTATCCAACGTTCTGGATTATCCAACGCATTTTTGAAGTCAATGTATTCAATATATCGTGATATTTTGGTGCTAAATTTGTAAATACAGTAATTACAACATAACATTATTGCATATTGAACTACTTTTTCTGTCAAATTTGTTGTATAACATGATGTTTTGGTGCTTAATTTGTAAAATCATAACCTATTTTGATGTTTAATAGGCTTTTTCTTAATCTCTCCTTATTATCCAACATATTCGCTTATCCAACATTCTGCCGGCCTGTTTATGTTGGATAAGTGAGACTCTACTGTATTTCTTGCAATTTCCAATATTTTGCAAAGGTTGTTCTTGCCACTGTCGTAATATAAGTTAGTAATATATCATCGTTCTTGTTCAAATCCTTTATGCTTTCAGTTCTAAAAGATAATACTCTGATTTCATTGGAAATGTCCTGTTTAATATTTTTTGTGTTTCCTCATGTATTTGTCTCCAATATTTTGAGGTTTCCGGACAGGTTCCCCAAGCATGATAGAACGTTCCCTCTTTTTATTTATTTATTATTATTACAACATTTATATCCCGCCCTTCTCACCCGAGAGGGGACTCAGGGCAGCTTACAATAAGCACACATATAAAAATTATACAACACACTATAAATCAATAGAAAAATTATAACTTACATCAACATTCATAAAAACATTCTAAAATGGACATGTTCAAATTCTAAGGACTGGGTCTGTCGATTGAGTTCCAATTAGTGCTGCTAATTGTTATTCGAAAGCCTGGCCCTACAACCAGGTTTTAACCTTCCTACGGAAGGATTTATGTTTACACTTCCAACATAAATTTTGAGCATTTTTATACATTATTCTAATTTATTTTATTTTTGGCGTGACATACCAGCGATTGAACATTTTCATCTAATTCTCCTGAAGGACAGTTTCATCCTTGATATTCTGTTTTTCCCCCAGAATGGACATCCCAGGGTTCCTTAATTTGCATGACCCCGCCCACTGCCTCTCCCTTAACCCTTTCCTACCCTTTCCTACGCCACAGTTCACAGAGGAATTTATCAGCAACTGAGCCAGAGGTTTGTAGAGCGTTGTTGTATGTCTTTCGGGCTGTGTGGCCATGTTTATTTATTTATTTACTACATTTATATGCCGCCCTTCTCACCCCAAAGGGGACTCAGAGCGGCTTACAAATTACATTCACATACAATACATTATATTATTGGCATAGTACAATACCAGCATTAAATTAATATATTGTACTATATGATTACATTGTAATATTATTAGTAATAATGTTCCAGAAGTATTCTCTCCTGACATTTCGCCCACATCTATGGCAGGCATCTTCAAAGGTTGTGAGGTTTGTGGAGAATTCACTATGATTTACAAGAGTTGTACTTGACCTACATCCAGAAAGCACTGTTCACCCAACCAACGATAGATCTGGACCAAACTTGCCACAGATGATGGGAGTTGCAGTACCTTCACTGAAACTGTGGACCCCCCCCCCCCCCCCCACCGACAATGGACTGGGACCAAATTTGGCACAGAGAAGCCCCATGAACATACTATACTGCAAGAGTTAGTGGGAACAGACCTTGATTTTGGGATTTGTAGTTCACCTGCATCCAAAAAGCACTGAACCTTACCCAGCTGACACAAGATCTGGACCAAACTTGCCATACTGACCCAACATGGCCAACTGTGCATACAGGCCTGGTTTGGGGGGCCTAGGAGTTGTAGTTCACCCTTATCCAGACAGCACTGAACCCGGGTTTCCTTTCGCTCCTCTTCTAGGCCCTCCATCCGACTGTTTTGGACTCCAACTCCCAGAATTCCTCACAGTCTCAGGCCCCTTCCTTTTCCCCCTCAGCCGCTTAAGCGGCTGAGGGGGAAAAGGAAGGGGCCTGAGGCTGTGAGGAATTCTGGGAGTTGGAGTCCAAAACACCTGGAGGGAGGGTCTAGGCCAGGGGTCCTCAAACTTTTAAAGCAGAGGGCCGGTCCACAATCCTTTAGACTGTGGAGGGGCCAAATTATCATTTGAAAAAAAAAAAAAACCAAACAAATTCCTATGCACACTGCACATGTCTTATTTGTAGTGCAAAACAACAACAGTAATGAAAGAACAATACAATACAGTAGAGTCTCACTTATCCAAGCCTCACTTATCCAAGCTTCTGGATAATCCAAGCCATTTTTGTAGTCAATATTTTCAATATATCATGATATTTTGAAAACTCCAGGAGTTTCTCGATGACACTGATTTTCTGGACTGCTCGCAGTCTGGCTTCAGGCCTGGGCACAGTACCGAGATGGCTTTGGTGGCCTTGGTGGATGACCTCCGCAGAGAGCTGGACAGGGGGAGTGTGACCCTGATGGTTCTCCTGGACATCTCAGCGGCTTTCGATACCATCGACCATGGTATCCTTCTGGGGAGGCTCTCTGGGATGGGGCTTGGTGGCACTGTGCTGCAGTGGCTCCGGTCCTTCTTGGGGGGTCGTTCCCAGATGGTGAAGCTGGGGGACTCCTGCTCGGACCCCTGGCCATTGACCTGTGGGGTCCCGCAAGGGTCTATTCTATCCCCCATGCTATTCAACATCTACATGAAACCGCTGGGAGAGGTCATCCGGAGTTTTGGAGGGCGTTGCCATCTCTACACAGATGACACGCAAATCCACTACTCCTTTCCATCTGAATCCAAGGAAGCCCCTCGGATGCTGAACCAGTGCCTGGCCGCTGTGGCGGACTGGATGAGGAGGAACAAGCTGAGGATCAATCCTGACAAGACAGAGGCCCTCCTGGTCAGTCGCGCGTCGGATCGGGGTATTGGGTGGCAACCTGTCCTGGACGGGGTTGCACTCCCCCTGAAATCACAGGTCCGCAGTTTGGGGGTCCTTCTGGACTCAGCGCTGACGCTTGAGGCTCAGGTGTCGGCGGTGGCCGGGAGGGCCTTCGCACAACTCAAACTTGTGCGCCAACTGCGACCATACCTCGTGAAGTCTGACTTGACCATGGTGGTGCATGCCTTAGTTACCTCTAGACTGGACTACTGTAATGCGCTCTACGTGGGGCTTCCCTTGAAGACGGCCCGGAAACTACAATTGGTTCAGCGCTCGGCTGCCAGGTTAATTACAGGGGCGAGCTACAGGGAGAGATCTACTCCCCTGTTCAAGGAGCTCCACTGGCTGCCGTTCACCTTCCGGTCCCAATTCAAGGTGAATACCATCATTTATAAGGCCCTAAACGGTTTGGGACCCACCTACCTTCGTGACCGTATCTCCTATTATAAACCTATTCGATCCCTCCGCTCATCCGGGGAGGCCCTTCTTTCGCCACTGCCTCTATCCCAGGCCCGTCTAGTGGGAACGAGAGAGAGGGCCTTTTCTGCTGTGGCCCCCCGACTGTGGAATTCATTGCCCTCTGAGATCAGGCAAGCCCCCACCTTATTGGCTTTTAAGAAAGATCTAAAAACATGGCTTTTTCGATGTGCCTTCGGGGAGTAAATGTTATATACCTCTTGATTACCCCCCTTGGATTCTGTCCTTTGGACTGTTTGGACTGTTCCATCTTATACCCCTGTTCTCTTTATTTATATGCCTCTCTCTCCCGAGTTTTTAATTAAATGTTCATGTGGCCCGCCCTGTCTGCTCTGATTTGTGTTGTAATGTATATGATTATTTTTGTACTATTATATTGTGTTATGATATATTGTTTTATTTTGTGATATTGTATGGTGTCTGGGCATGGCCCCATGTAAGCCGCCCCGAGTCCCCATTGGGGAGATGGTGGCGGGTTATAAATAAAGTTTTATTATTATTTTATTATTATTATTTTGGTGCTAAATTAGTAAATACAGTAATTACAACATGACATTACTACATACTGAACTACTTTTTCTGTCAAATTTGTCATATAACATGATGTTTTGGTGCTTAATTTGTAAAATCATAACCTAATTTGATGTTTAATAGGCTTTTCCTTGATCCCTCCTTATTATCCAAGATATTCGCTTATCCAAGCTTCTGCCGGCCCGTTTAGCTTGGATAAGTGAGACTCTACTGTATTTAAAAATGAAAACAATTTTAACCAACATAAACCTATCAGGATTTCAATGGGAAATATGGGCCTACTTCTGGCAAATGAGATAGTCAAGTCAATTAGGATTGTTGTTGTTGTGTGCCTTCAAGTCATTTCAGACTTTGGGCGAGCCTAAGTCTAAAATTATTTATTTATTCATTTACTACATTTATATCCCGCCCTTCTCACCCCGAAGGGGACTCAGAGCAGCTGTACATACAATATATTATATTATTAGCATAGTAGAATATTAGCATTATATATTACTCTATTGAACTATACCACTATACTGTAATATTATATGTAATATAGAATTAATATTAGTATATGGTATTGTTATTAGTATTATATTGTATAACATTATATTATTATCAATATTATATGTATATACAATATATTATATTATTTAAAATGATATAAAATATTATATTATAAAACTGAGTGTGGGGGCCAGGTAAATGGCCTCGGAGGGCCGCATCCGGCCCCCGGGCCATAGTTTGGGGACCCCTGCTCTAGGCTGTCCTCTTGATGTGGCCCAGAATCGCATTGGTCTTTTGAGCTGTTGCATCTCACCCCCGCCTCACTCACGGCCTACTTACAATCCAGTCAGAGCGTAGAGAAATAAACAGGCCTCATTCAAAGGAACCGCCCCCTCCTTCCCTCTCTCCCATTGGAGGAGAGAGTGATTGGCAGCGCGCTCCTTCGAAGCCGATTGGAGAAAACAAAGAGAAGGCGCCGGAAGTGACGCGTCGCCGCCGGGCCTCACTCGAGCGCCCGCCATCTTGGCTGCCCAACCCCCGGAAGGGACAGCGAAGGCGGCGGACGGAGAGAGAGGGAGGCCGAGGAGCCGGTTTCCGAGGCGCCGGGCTTCAGAAAGGAGGCGAGTCTCGGCCGAAGGGAGAGGGAGGGAGGGAGGGGCGGGCCCAAGGCACCACTCGATCCCTCCCGACAGATGGCCAGCCAGAGAAGGAAGGAGGCTGCACCAGACCCTAAGGCAGTCTCAGTTCCATAGAAGGGACCCCCAAGGGCCATCCAGTCCAACCCACGCCTTTCTGTCAGGAAGGGAAAAAAGGAAGGCACCACTCGATCCTTCCCGGCAGATGGCCAGCCAGAGAAGGAAGGAGGCTGCACCAGACCCCTAGGCAGTCTCTATTCCTTAGAAGGGACCCCCAAGGGCCATCCAGTCCAACCCACGCCTTTCTGTCAGGAAGGGAAAAAAGGAAGGCACCACTCGATCCTTCCCGGCAGATGGCCAGCCAGAGAAGGAAGGAGGCTGCACCAGACCCCTAGGCAGTCTCTATTCCTTAGAAGGGACCCCCAAGGGCCATCCAGTCCAACCCACGCCTTTCTGTCAGGAAGGAAAAAAAGGAAGGCACCACTCGATCCTTCCCGGCAGATGGCCAGCCAGAGAAGGAAGGAGGCTGCACCAGACCCTAAGGCAGTCTCAGTTCCATAGAAGGGTCCCCCAAGGGCCATCCAGTCCAACCCACACCTTTCTGTCAGGAAGGAAAAAAAGGAAGGCACCACTCGATCCTTCCCGGCAGATGGCCAGCCAGAGAAGGAAGGAGGCTGCACCAGACCCCTAGGCAGTCTCTATTCCTTAGAAGGGACCCCCAAGGGCCATCCAGTCCAACCCACGCCTTTCTGTCAGGAAGGGAAAAAAGGAAGGCACCACTCGATCCTTCCCGGCAGATGGCCAGCCAGAGAAGGAAGGAGGCTGCACCAGACCCCTAGGCAGTCTCTATTCCTTAGAAGGGACCCCCAAGGGCCATCCAGTCCAACCCACGCCTTTCTGTCAGGAAGGAAAAAAAGGAAGGCACCACTCGATCCTTCCCGACAGATGGCCAGCCAGAGAAGGAAGGAGGCTGCACCAGACCCTAAGGCAGTCTCAGTTCCATATAAGGGTCCCCCAAGGGCCATCCAGTCCAACCCACGCCTTTCTGTCGGGAAGGGAAAAAAGGAAGGCACCACTCGATCCTTCCCGACAGATGGCCAGCCAGAGAAGGAAGGAGGCTGCACCAGACCCCTAGGCAGTCTCAGTTCCATAGAAGGGACCCCCAAGGGCCATCCAGTCCAACCCACGCCTTTCTGTCAGGAAGGAAAAAAAGGAAGGCACCACTCGATCCCTCCCGACAGATGGCCAGCCAGAGAAGGAAGGAGGCTGCACCAGACCCTAAGGCAGTCTCTATTCCTTAGAAGGGACCCCCAAGGGCCATCCAGTCCAACCCACGCCTTTCTGTCAGGAAGGAAAAAAAGGAAGGCACCACTCGATCCCTCCCGACAGATGGCCAGCCAGAGAAGGAAGGAGGCTGCACCAGACCCTAAGGCAGTCTCTATTCCTTAGTAGGGACCCCCAAGGGCCATCCAGTCCAACCCACACCTTTCTGTCAAGAAGGAAAAAAAGGAAGGCACCACTCGATCCCTCCCGGCAGATGGCCAGCCAGAGAAGGAAGGAGGCTGCACCAGACCCCTAGGCAGTCTCTATTCCTTAGTAGGGACCCCCAAGGGCCATCCAGTCCAACCCACGCCTTTCTGTCAGGAAGGAAAAAAAGGAAGGCACCACTCGATCCTTCCCGGCAGATGGCCAGCCAGAGAAGGAAGGAGGCTGCACCAGACCCTAAGGCAGTCTCAGTTCCATAGAAGGGTCCCCCAAGGGCCATCCAGTCCAACCCACGCCTTTCTGTCAGGAAGGAAAAAAAGGAAGGCACCACTCGATCCCTCCCGGCAGATGGCCAGCCAGAGAAGGAAGGAGGCTGCACCAGACCCTAAGGCAGTCTCTATTCCTTAGAAGGGACCCCCAAGGGCCATCCAGTCCAACCCACGCCTTTCTGTCAGGAAGGGAAAAAAGGAAGGCACCACTCGATCCTTCCCGGCAGATGGCCAGCCAGAGAAGGAAGGAGGCTGCACCAGACCCTAAGGCAGTCTCAGTTCCATAGAAGGGTCCCCCAAGGGCCATCCAGTCCAACCCACGCCTTTCTGTCAGGAAGGAAAAAAAGGAAGGCACCACTCGATCCCTCCCGGCAGATGGCCAGCCAGAGAAGGAAGGAGGCTGCACCAGACCCTAAGGCAGTCTCTATTCCTTAGAAGGGACCCCCAAGGGCCATCCAGTCCAACCCACGCCTTTCTGTCAGGAAGGGAAAAAAGGAAGGCACCACTCGATCCCTCCCGGCAGATGGCCAGCCAGAGAAGGAAGGAGGCTGCACCAGACCCTAAGGCAGTCTCTATTCCTTAGAAGGGACCCCCAAGGGCCATCCAGTCCAACCCACACCTTTCTGTCAGGAAGGAAAAAAAGGAAGGCACCACTCGATCCTTCCCGGCAGATGGCCAGCCAGAGAAGGAAGGAGGCTGCACCAGACCCTAAGGCAGTCTCAGTTCCATAGAAGGGACCCCCAAGGGCCATCCAGTCCAACCCACGCCTTTCTGTCAGGAAGGGAAAAAAGGAAGGCACCACTCGATCCTTCCCGGCAGATGGCCAGCCAGAGAAGGAAGGAGGCTGCACCAGACCCCTAGGCAGTCTCTATTCCTTAGTAGGGACCCCCAAGGGCCATCCAGTCCAACCCACGCCTTTCTGTCAGGAAGGAAAAAAAGGAAGGCACCACTCGATCCTTCCCGGCAGATGGCCAGCCAGAGAAGGAAGGAGGCTGCACCAGACCCCTAGGCAGTCTCTATTCCTTAGAAGGGACCCCCAAGGGCCATCCAGTCCAACCCACGCCTTTCTGTCAGGAAGGAAAAAAAGGAAGGCACCACTCGATCCTTCCCGACAGATGGCCAGCCAGAGAAGGAAGGAGGCTGCACCAGACCCTAAGGCAGTCTCAGTTCCATAGAAGGGTCCCCCAAGGGCCATCCAGTCCAACCCACACCTTTCTGTCAGGAAGGAAAAAAAGGAAGGCACCACTCGATCCTTCCCGGCAGATGGCCAGCCAGAGAAGGAAGGAGGCTGCACCAGACCCTAAGGCAGTCTCAGTTCCATAGAAGGGACCCCCAAGGGCCATCCAGTCCAACCCACGCCTTTCTGTCAGGAAGGGAAAAAAGGAAGGCACCACTCGATCCTTCCCGGCAGATGGCCAGCCAGAGAAGGAAGGAGGCTGCACCAGACCCCTAGGCAGTCTCTATTCCTTAGTAGGGACCCCCAAGGGCCATCCAGTCCAACCCACGCCTTTCTGTCAGGAAGGAAAAAAAGGAAGGCACCACTCGATCCTTCCCGGCAGATGGCCAGCCAGAGAAGGAAGGAGGCTGCACCAGACCCCTAGGCAGTCTCTATTCCTTAGAAGGGTCCCCCAAGGGCCATCCAGTCCAACCCACGCCTTTCTGTCGGGAAGGGAAAAAAGGAAGGCACCACTCGATCCTTCCCGACAGATGGCCAGCCAGAGAAGGAAGGAGGCTGCACCAGACCCCTAGGCAGTCTCAGTTCCATAGAAGGGACCCCCAAGGGCCATCCAGTCCAACCCACGCCTTTCTGTCAGGAAGGAAAAAAAGGAAGGCACCACTCGATCCCTCCCGACAGATGGCCAGCCAGAGAAGGAAGGAGGCTGCACCAGACCCTAAGGCAGTCTCTATTCCTTAGAAGGGACCCCCAAGGGCCATCCAGTCCAACCCACGCCTTTCTGTCAGGAAGGAAAAAAAGGAAGGCACCACTCGATCCCTCCCGACAGATGGCCAGCCAGAGAAGGAAGGAGGCTGCACCAGACCCTAAGGCAGTCTCTATTCCTTAGTAGGGACCCCCAAGGGCCATCCAGTCCAACCCACACCTTTCTGTCAAGAAGGAAAAAAAGGAAGGCACCACTCGATCCCTCCCGGCAGATGGCCAGCCAGAGAAGGAAGGAGGCTGCACCAGACCCCTAGGCAGTCTCTATTCCTTAGTAGGGACCCCCAAGGGCCATCCAGTCCAACCCACGCCTTTCTGTCAGGAAGGAAAAAAAGGAAGGCACCACTCGATCCTTCCCGGCAGATGGCCAGCCAGAGAAGGAAGGAGGCTGCACCAGACCCTAAGGCAGTCTCAGTTCCATAGAAGGGTCCCCCAAGGGCCATCCAGTCCAACCCACGCCTTTCTGTCAGGAAGGAAAAAAAGGAAGGCACCACTCGATCCCTCCCGGCAGATGGCCAGCCAGAGAAGGAAGGAGGCTGCACCAGACCCTAAGGCAGTCTCTATTCCTTAGAAGGGACCCCCAAGGGCCATCCAGTCCAACCCACGCCTTTCTGTCAGGAAGGGAAAAAAGGAAGGCACCACTCGATCCTTCCCGGCAGATGGCCAGCCAGAGAAGGAAGGAGGCTGCACCAGACCCTAAGGCAGTCTCAGTTCCATAGAAGGGTCCCCCAAGGGCCATCCAGTCCAACCCACGCCTTTCTGTCAGGAAGGAAAAAAAGGAAGGCACCACTCGATCCCTCCCGGCAGATGGCCAGCCAGAGAAGGAAGGAGGCTGCACCAGACCCTAAGGCAGTCTCTATTCCTTAGAAGGGACCCCCAAGGGCCATCCAGTCCAACCCACGCCTTTCTGTCAGGAAGGGAAAAAAGGAAGGCACCACTCGATCCCTCCCGGCAGATGGCCAGCCAGAGAAGGAAGGAGGCTGCACCAGACCCTAAGGCAGTCTCTATTCCTTAGAAGGGACCCCCAAGGGCCATCCAGTCCAACCCACACCTTTCTGTCAGGAAGGAAAAAAAGGAAGGCACCACTCGATCCTTCCCGGCAGATGGCCAGCCAGAGAAGGAAGGAGGCTGCACCAGACCCTAAGGCAGTCTCTATTCCTTAGAAGGGACCCCCAAGGGCCATCCAGTCCAACCCACGCCTTTCTGTCAGGAAGGGAAAAAAGGAAGGCACCACTCGATCCCTCCCGGCAGATGGCCAGCCAGAGAAGGAAGGAGGCTGCACCAGACCCTAAGGCAGTCTCTATTCCTTAGAAGGGACCCCCAAGGGCCATCCAGTCCAACCCACACCTTTCTGTCAGGAAGGAAAAAAAGGAAGGCACCACTCGATCCTTCCCGGCAGATGGCCAGCCAGAGAAGGAAGGAGGCTGCACCAGACCCTAAGGCAGTCTCTATTCCTTAGAAGGGACCCCCAAGGGCCATCCAGTCCAACCCACGCCTTTCTGTCAGGAAGGGAAAAAAGGAAGGCACCACTCGATCCCTCCCGGCAGATGGCCAGCCAGAGAAGGAAGGAGGCTGCACCAGACCCTAAGGCAGTCTCTATTCCTTAGAAGGGACCCCCAAGGGCCATCCAGTCCAACCCACACCTTTCTGTCAGGAAGGAAAAAAAGGAAGGCACCACTCGATCCTTCCCGGCAGATGGCCAGCCAGAGAAGGAAGGAGGCTGCACCAGACCCCTAGGCAGTCTCTATTCCTTAGTAGGGACCCCCAAGGGCCATCCAGTCCAACCCACGCCTTTCTGTCAGGAAGGAAAAAAAGGAAGGCACCACTCGATCCTTCCCGGCAGATGGCCAGCCAGAGAAGGAAGGAGGCTGCACCAGACCCCTAGGCAGTCTCTATTCCTTAGAAGGGACCCCCAAGGGCCATCCAGTCCAACCCACGCCTTTCTGTCAGGAAGGAAAAAAAGGAAGGCACCACTCGATCCTTCCCGACAGATGGCCAGCCAGAGAAGGAAGGAGGCTGCACCAGACCCTAAGGCAGTCTCAGTTCCATAGAAGGGTCCCCCAAGGGCCATCCAGTCCAACCCACACCTTTCTGTCAGGAAGGGAAAAAAGGAAGGCACCACTCGATCCTTCCCGGCAGATGGCCAGCCAGAGAAGGAAGGAGGCTGCACCAGACCCCTAGGCAGTCTCTATTCCTTAGTAGGGACCCCCAAGGGCCATCCAGTCCAACCCACGCCTTTCTGTCAGGAAGGAAAAAAAGGAAGGCACCACTCGATCCTTCCCGGCAGATGGCCAGCCAGAGAAGGAAGGAGGCTGCACCAGACCCCTAGGCAGTCTCTATTCCTTAGAAGGGACCCCCAAGGGCCATCCAGTCCAACCCACGCCTTTCTGTCAGGAAGGAAAAAAAGGAAGGCACCACTCGATCCTTCCCGGCAGATGGCCAGCCAGAGAAGGAAGGAGGCTGCACCAGACCCTAAGGCAGTCTCAGTTCCATAGAAGGGTCCCCCAAGGGCCATCCAGTCCAACCCACGCCTTTCTGTCAGGAAGGGAAAAAAGGAAGGCACCACTCGATCCTTCCGGGCAGATGGCCAGCCAGAGAAGGAAGGAGGCTGCACCAGACCCTAAGGCAGTCTCAGTTCCATAGAAGGGACCCCCAAGGGCCATCCAGTCCAACCCACGCCTTTCTGTCAGGAAGGAAAAAAAGGAAGGCACCACTCGATCCTTCCCGACAGATGGCCAGCCAGAGAAGGAAGGAGGCTGCACCAGACCCTAAGGCAGTCTCAGTTCCATAGAAGGGACCCCCAAGGGCCATCCAGTCCAACCCACGCCTTTCTGTCAGGAAGGAAAAAAAGGAAGGCACCACTCGATCCTTCCCGACAGATGGCCAGCCAGAGAAGGAAGGAGGCTGCACCAGACCCCTAGGCAGTCTCAGTTCCATAGAAGGGACCCCCAAGGGCCATCCAGTCCAACCCACGCCTTTCTGTCAGGAAGGGAAAAAAGGAAGGCACCACTCGATCCTTCCCGGCAGATGGCCAGCCAGAGAAGGAAGGAGGCTGCACCAGACCCTAAGGCAGTCTCAGTTCCATAGAAGGGTCCCCCAAGGGCCATCCAGTCCAACCCACGCCTTTCTGTCAGGAAGGGAAAAAAGGAAGGCACCACTCGATCCTTCCGGGCAGATGGCCAGCCAGAGAAGGAAGGAGGCTGCACCAGACCCTAAGGCAGTCTCAGTTCCATAGAAGGGACCCCCAAGGGCCATCCAGTCCAACCCACGCCTTTCTGTCAGGAAGGAAAAAAAGGAAGGCACCACTCGATCCTTCCCGACAGATGGCCAGCCAGAGAAGGAAGGAGGCTGCACCAGACCCTAAGGCAGTCTCAGTTCCATAGAAGGGACCCCCAAGGGCCATCCAGTCCAACCCACGCCTTTCTGTCAGGAAGGAAAAAAAGGAAGGCACCACTCGATCCTTCCCGACAGATGGCCAGCCAGAGAAGGAAGGAGGCTGCACCAGACCCCTAGGCAGTCTCAGTTCCATAGAAGGGACCCCCAAGGGCCATCCAGTCCAACCCACGCCTTTCTGTCAGGAAGGGAAAAAAGGAAGGCACCACTCGATCCTTCCGGGCAGATGGCCAGCCAGAGAAGGAAGGAGGCTGCACCAGACCCTAAGGCAGTCTCAGTTCCATAGAAGGGTCCCCCAAGGGCCATCCAGTCCAACCCACGCCTTTCTGTCAGGAAGGAAAAAAAGGAAGGCACCACTCGATCCTTCCCGACAGATGGCCAGCCAGAGAAGGAAGGAGGCTGCACCAGACCCCTAGGCAGTCTCTATTCCTTAGTAGGGACCCCCAAGGGCCATCCAGTCCAACCCACGCCTTTCTGTCAGGAAGGGAAAAAAGGAAGGCACCACTCGATCCTTCCGGGCAGATGGCCAGCCAGAGAAGGAAGGAGGCTGCACCAGACCCTAAGGCAGTCTCAGTTCCATAGAAGGGTCCCCCAAGGGCCATCCAGTCCAACCCACGCCTTTCTGTCAGGAAGGAAAAAAAGGAAGGCACCACTCGATCCTTCCCGGCAGATGGCCAGCCAGAGAAGGAAGGAGGCTGCACCAGACCCCTAGGCAGTCTCTATTCCTTAGAAGGGTCCCCCAAGGGCCATCCAGTCCAACCCAAGTCTTTCTGTCAGGAAGGGAAAAAAAGGAAGGCACCACTCGATCCTTCCCGACAGATGGCCAGCCAGAGAAGGAAGGAGGCTGCACCAGACCCTAAAGCAGTCTCAGTTCCATAGAAGGGTCCCCCAAGGGCCATCCAGTCCAACCCACGCCTTTCTGTCGGGAAGGGAAAAAAGGAAGGCACCACTCGATCCTTCCCGGCAGATGGCCAGCCAGAGAAGGAAGGAGGCTGCACCAGACCCCTAGGCAGTCTCTATTCCTTAGAAGGGTCCCCCAAGGGCCATCCAGTCCAACCCAAGTCTTTCTGTCAGGAAGGGAAAAAAAGGAAGGCACCACCCGATCCTTCCCGGCAGATGGCCAGCCAGAGAAGGAAGGAGGCTGCACCAGACCCTAAAGCAGTCTCAGTTCCATAGAAGGGTCCCCCAAGGGCCATCCAGTCCAACCCACGCCTTTCTGTCGGGAAGGGAAAAAAGGAAGGCACCACTCGATCCTTCCCGACAGATGGCCAGCCAGAGAAGGAAGGAGGCTGCACCAGACCCCTAGGCAGTCTCTATTCCTTAGAAGGGTCCCCCAAGGGCCATCCAGTCCAACCCAAGTCTTTCTGTCAGGAAGGGAAAAAAAGGAAGGCACCACCCGATCCTTCCCGGCAGATGGCCAGCCAGAGAAGGAAGGAGGCTGCACCAGACCCTAAAGCAGTCTCAGTTCCATAGAAGGGTCCCCCAAGGGACATCCAGTCCAACCCACGCCTTTCTGTCGGGAAGGGAAAAAAGGAAGGCACCACTCGATCCTTCCCGACAGATGGCCAGCCAGAGAAGGAAGGAGGCTGCACCAGACCCTAAGGCAGTCTCTATTCCTTAGAAGGGACCCCCAAGGGCCATCCAGTCCAACCCACGCCTTTCTGTCAGGAAGGAAAAAAAGGAAGGCACCACTCGATCCTTCCCGACAGATGGCCAGCCAGAGAAGGAAGGAGGCTGCACCAGACCCTAAGGCAGTCTCTATTCCTTAGAAGGGACCCCCAAGGGCCATCCAGTCCAACCCACACCTTTCTGTCAGGAAGGAAAAAAAGGAAGGCGCCACTCGATCCCTCCCGACAGATGGCCAGCCAGAGAAGGAAGGAGGCTGCACCAGACCCTAAGGCAGTCTCAGTTCCATAGAAGGGTCCCCCAAGGGCCATCCAGTCCAACCCACGCCTTTCTGTCAGGAAGGGAAAAAAGGAAGGCACCACTCGATCCTTCCCGGCAGATGGCCAGCCAGAGAAGGAAGGAGGCTGCACCAGACCCTAAGGCAGTCTCAGTTCCATAGAAGGGTCCCCCAAGGGCCATCCAGTCCAACCCACGCCTTTCTGTCAGGAAGGGGAAAAAGGAAGGCACCACTCGATCCTTCCCGACAGATGGCCAGCCAGAGAAGGAAGGAGGCTGCACCAGACCCTAAGGCAGTCTCTGTTCCTTAGAAGGGACCCCCAAGGGCCATCCAGTCCAACCCACGCCTTTCTGTCAGGAAGGAAAAAAAGGATGGCACCACTCGATCCTTCCCGACAGATGGCCAGCCAGAGAAGGAAGGAGGCTGCACCAGACCCTAAGGCAGTCTCAGTTCCATAGAAGGGACCCCCAAGGGCCATCCAGTCCAACCCACGCCTTTCTGTCAGGAAGGAAAAAAAGGAAGGCACCACTCGATCCTTCCCGGCAGATGGCCAGCCAGAGAAGGAAGGAGGCTGCACCAGACCCTAAGGCAGTCTCAGTTCCATAGAAGGGTCCCCCAAGGGCCATCCAGTCCAACCCACGCCTTTCTGTCAGGAAGGAAAAAAAGGAAGGCACCACTCGATCCTTCCCGGCAGATGGCCAGCCAGAGAAGGAAGGAGGCTGCACCAGACCCCAAGGCAGTCTCTATTCCTTAGTAGGGACCCCCAAGGGCCATCCAGTCCAACCCACGCCTTTCTGTCAGGAAGGAAAAAAAGGAAGGCACCACTCGATCCTTCCCGACAGATGCCCAGCCAGAGAAGGAAGGAGGCTGCACCAGACCCTAAGGCAGTCTCTATTCCTTAGTAGGGACCCCCAAGGGCCATCCAGTCCAACCCACGCCTTTCTGTCAGGAAGGAAAAAAAGGAAGGCACCACTCGATCCTTCCCGACAGATGCCCAGCCAGAGAAGGAAGGAGGCTGCACCAGACCCTAAGGCAGTCTCTATTCCTTAGTAGGGACCCCCAAGGGCCATCCAGTCCAACCCACGCCTTTCTGTCAGGAAGGAAAAAAAGGAAGGCACCACTCGATCCTTCCCGACAGATGCCCAGCCAGAGAAGGAAGGAGGCTGCACCAGACCCTAAGGCAGTCTCTATTCCTTAGAAGGGACCCCCAAGGGCCATCCAGTCCAACCCACGCCTTTCTGTCAGGAAGGAAAAAAAGGAAGGCACCACTCGATCCTTCCCGACAGATGCCCAGCCAGAGAAGGAAGGAGGCTGCACCAGACCCTAAGGCAGTCTCTATTCCTTAGAAGGGACCCCCAAGGGCCATCCAGTCCAACCCACGCCTTTCTGTCAGGAAGGGAAAAAAGGAAGGCACCACTCGATCCCTCCCGACAGATGGCCAGCCAGAGAAGGAAGGAGGCTGCACCAGACCCTAAGGCAGTCTCAGTTCCATAGAAGGGACCCCCAAGGGCCATCCAGTCCAACCCACGCCTTTCTGTCAGGAAGGAAAAAAAGGAAGGCACCACTCGATCCTTCCCGGCAGATGGCCAGCCAGAGAAGGAAGGAGGCTGCACCAGACCCTAAGGCAGTCTCAGTTCCATAGAAGGGACCCCCAAGGGCCATCCAGTCCAACCCACACCTTTCTGTCAGGAAGGAAAAAAAGGAAGGCACCACTCGATCCTTCCCGACAGATGGCCAGCCAGAGAAGGAAGGAGGCTGCACCAGACCCCTAGGCAGTCTCTATTCCTTAGAAGGGTCCCCCAAGGGCCATCCAGTCCAACCCACGCCTTTCTGTCAGGAAGGAAAAAAAGGAAGGCACCACTCGATCCTTCCCGACAGATGGCCAGCCAGAGAAGGAAGGAGGCTGCACCAGACCCTAAGGCAGTCTCAGTTCCATAGAAGGGTCCCCCAAGGGCCATCCAGTCCAACCCACGCCTTTCTGTCAGGAAGGGAAAAAAGGAAGGCACCACTCGATCCTTCCCGACAGATGGCCAGCCAGAGAAGGAAGGAGGCTGCACCAGACCCTAAGGCAGTCTCAGTTCCATAGAAGGGTCCCCCAAGGGCCATCCAGTCCAACCCACGCCTTTCTGTCAGGAAGGGAAAAAAGGAAGGCACCACTCGATCCTTCCCGACAGATGGCCAGCCAGAGAAGGAAGGAGGCTGCACCAGACCCTAAGGCAGTCTCTATTCCTTAGAAGGGTCCCCCAAGGGCCATCCAGTCCAACCCACGCCTTTCTGTCAGGAAGGAAAAAAAGGAAGGCACCACTCGATCCTTCCCGACAGATGGCCAGCCAGAGAAGGAAGGAGGCTGCACCAGACCCTAAGGCAGTCTCAGTTCCATAGAAGGGTCCCCCAAGGGCCATCCAGTCCAACCCACGCCTTTCTGTCAGGAAGGGAAAAAAGGAAGGCACCACTCGATCCTTCCCGACAGATGGCCAGCCAGAGAAGGAAGGAGGCTGCACCAGACCCTAAGGCAGTCTCAGTTCCATAGAAGGGTCCCCCAAGGGCCATCCAGTCCAACCCACGCCTTTCTGTCAGGAAGGAAAAAAAGGAAGGCACCACTCGATCCTTCCCGACAGATGGCCAGCCAGAGAAGGAAGGAGGCTGCACCAGACCCTAAGGCAGTCTCAGTTCCATAGAAGGGACCCCCAAGGGCCATCCAGTCCAACCCACGCCTTTCTGTCAGGAAGGAAAAAAAGGAAGGCACCACTCGATCCTTCCCGGCAGATGACCAGCCAGAGAAGGAAGGAGGCTGCACCAGACCCTAAGGCAGTCTCAGTTCCATAGAAGGGTCCCCCAAGGGCCATCCAGTCCAACCCACGCCTTTCTGTCAGGAAGGAAAAAAAGGAAGGCACCACTCGATCCTTCCCGACAGATGGCCAGCCAGAGAAGGAAGGAGGCTGCACCAGACCCTAAGGCAGTCTCAGTTCCATAGAAGGGACCCCCAAGGGCCATCCAGTCCAACCCACGCCTTTCTGTCAGGAAGGGAAAAAAGGAAGGCACCACTCGATCCCTCCCGACAGATGGCCAGCCAGAGAAGGAAGGAGGCTGCACCAGACCCTAAGGCAGTCTCAGTTCCATAGAAGGGACCCCCAAGGGCCATCCAGTCCAACCCACGCCTTTCTGTCAGGAAGGAAAAAAAGGAAGGCACCACTCGATCCTTCCCGGCAGATGGCCAGCCAGAGAAGGAAGGAGGCTGCACCAGACCCTAAGGCAGTCTCAGTTCCATAGAAGGGACCCCCAAGGGCCATCCAGTCCAACCCACGCCTTTCTGTCAGGAAGGGAAAAAAGGAAGGCACCACTCGATCCTTCCCGACAGATGGCCAGCCAGAGAAGGAAGGAGGCTGCACCAGACCCTAAGGCAGTCTCAGTTCCATAGAAGGGACCCCCAAGGGCCATCCAGTCCAACCCACGCCTTTCTGTCAGGAAGGGAAAAAAGGAAGGCACCACTCGATCCTTCCCGACAGATGGCCAGCCAGAGAAGGAAGGAGGCTGCACCAGACCCTAAGGCAGTCTCAGTTCCATAGAAGGGACCCCCAAGGGCCATCCAGTCCAACCCACACCATTCTGTCAGGAAGGAAAAAAAGGAAGGCACCACTCGATCCTTCCCGACAGATGGCCAGCCAGAGAAGGAAGGAGGCTGCACCAGACCCCTAGGCAGTCTCTATTCATTAGTAGGGACCCCCAAGGGCCATCCAGTCCAACCCACGCCTTTCTGTCAGGAAGGAAAAAAAGGAAGGCACCACTCGATCCTTCCCGACAGATGGCCAGCCAGAGAAGGAAGGAGGCTGCACCAGACCCCTAGGCAGTCTCTATTCCTTAGTAGGGACCCCCAAGGGCCATCCAGTCCAATCCACACCTTTCTGTCAGGAAGGAAAAAAAGGAAGGCACCACTCGATCCTTCCCGACAGATGGCCAGCCAGAGAAGGAAGGAGGCTGCACCAGACCCCTAGGCAGTCTCTATTCCTTAGAAGGGTCCCCCAAGGGCCATCCAGTCCAACCCACGCCTTTCTGTCAGGAAGGAAAAAAAGGAAGGCACCACTCGATCCTTCCCGACAGATGGCCAGCCAGAGAAGGAAGTAGGCTGCACCAGACCCTAAGGCAGTCTCTATTCCTTAGAAGGGACCCCCAAGGGCCATCCAGTCCAACCCACGCCTTTCTGTCAGGAAGGAAAAAAAGGAAGGCACCACTCGATCCTTCCCGACAGATGGCCAGCCAGAGAAGGAAGGAGGCTGCACCAGACCCTAAGGCAGTCTCTATTCCTTAGAAGGGACCCCCAAGGGCCATCCAGTCCAACCCACGCCTTTCTGTCAGGAAGGAAAAAAAGGAAGGCACCACTCGATCCTTCCCGACAGATGGCCAGCCAGAGAAGGAAGGAGGCTGCACCAGACCCTAAGGCAGTCTCTATTCCTTAGAAGGGACCCCCAAGGGCCATCCAGTCCAACCCACGCCTTTCTGTCAGGAAGGAAAAAAAGGAAGGCACCACTCGATCCTTCCCGACAGATGGCCAGCCAGAGAAGGAAGGAGGCTGCACCAGACCCCAAGGCAGTCTCTATTCCTTAGTAGGGACCCCCAAGGGCCATCCAGTCCAACCCACGCCTTTCTGTCAGGAAGGAAAAAAAGGAAGGCACCACTCGATCCTTCCCGACAGATGGCCAGCCAGAGAAGGAAGGAGGCTGCACCAGACCCCTAGGCAGTCTCAGTTCCATAGAAGGGACCCCCAAGGGCCATCCAGTCCAACCCACGCCTTTCTGTCAGAAAGGGAAAAAAGGAAGGCACCACTCGATCCTTCCCGACAGATGGCCAGCCAGAGAAGGAAGGAGGCTGCACCAGACCCTAAGGCAGTCTCAGTTCCATAGAAGGGACCCCCAAGGGCCATCCAGTCCAACCCACGCCTTTCTGTCAGAAAGGGAAAAAAGGAAGGCACCACTCGATCCTTCCCGACAGATGGCCAGCCAGAGAAGGAAGGAGGCTGCACCAGACCCTAAGGCAGTCTCAGTTCCATAGAAGGGTCCCCCAAGGGCCATCCAGTCCAACCCACGCCTTTCTGTCAGGAAGGGAAAAAAGGAAGGCACCACTCGATCCTTCCCGACAGATGGCCAGCCAGAGAAGGAAGGAGGCTGCACCAGACCCTAAGGCAGTCTCTATTCCTTAGAAGGGACCCCCAAGGGCCATCCAGTCCAACCCACGCCTTTCTGTCAGGAAGGAAAAAAAGGAAGGCACCACTCGATCCTTCCCGACAGATGGCCAGCCAGAGAAGGAAGGAGGCTGCACCAGACCCTAAGGCAGTCTCAGTTCCATAGAAGGGACCCCCAAGGGCCATCCAGTCCAACCCACGCCTTTCTGTCAGGAAGGAAAAAAAGGAAGGCACCACTCGATCCTTCCCGACAGATGGCCAGCCAGAGAAGGAAGGAGGCTGCACCAGACCCTAAGGCAGTCTCTGTTCGATAGAAGGGTCCCCCAAGGGCCATCCAGTCCAACCCACACCTTTCTGTCAGGAAGGAAAAAAAGGAAGGCACCACTCGATCCTTCCCGGCAGATGGCCAGCCAGAGAAGGAAGGAGGCTGCACCAGACCCTAAGGCAGTCTCAGTTCCATAGAAGGGTCCCCCAAGGGCCATCCAGTCCAACCCACACCTTTCTGTCAGGAAGGAAAAAAAGGAAGGCACCACTCGATCCTTCCCGACAGATGGCCAGCCAGAGAAGGAAGGAGGCTGCACCAGACCCTAAGGCAGTCTCAGTTCCATAGAAGGGACCCCCAAGGGCCATCCAGTCCAACCCACGCCTTTCTGTCAGGAAGGGAAAAAAGGAAGGCACCACTCGATCCTTCCCGACAGATGGCCAGCCAGAGAAGGAAGGAGGCTGCACCAGACCCTAAGGCAGTCTCTATTCCTTAGAAGGGACCCCCAAGGGCCATCCAGTCCAACCCACGCCTTTCTGTCAGGAAGGAAAAAAAGGAAGGCACCACTCGATCCTTCCCGGCAGATGGCCAGCCAGAGAAGGAAGGAGGCTGCACCAGACCCTAAGGCAGTCTCTATTCCTTAGAAGGGACCCCCAAGGGCCATCCAGTCCAACCCACACCTTTCTGTCAGGAAGGAAAAAAAGGAAGGCACCACTCGATCCTTCCCGACAGATGGCCAGCCAGAGAAGGAAGGAGGCTGCACCAGACCCTAAGGCAGTCTCAGTTCCATAGAAGGGACCCCCAAGGGCCATCCAGTCCAACCCACGCCTTTCTGTCAGGAAGGGAAAAAAGGAAGGCACCACTCGATCCTTCCCGACAGATGGCCAGCCAGAGAAGGAAGGAGGCTGCACCAGACCCTAAGGCAGTCTCTATTCCTTAGAAGGGACCCCCAAGGGCCATCCAGTCCAACCCACGCCTTTCTGTCAGGAAGGAAAAAAAGGAAGGCACCACTCGATCCTTCCCGGCAGATGGCCAGCCAGAGAAGGAAGGAGGCTGCACCAGACCCTAAGGCAGTCTCAGTTCCATAGAAGGGACCCCCAAGGGCCATCCAGTCCAACCCACGCCTTTCTGTCAGGAAGGAAAAAAAGGAAGGCACCACTCGATCCTTCCCGGCAGATGGCCAGCCAGAGAAGGAAGGAGGCTGCACCAGACCCTAAGGCAGTCTCAGTTCCATAGAAGGGACCCCCAAGGGCCATCCAGTCCAACCCACACCTTTCTGTCAGGAAGGAAAAAAAGGAAGGCACCACTCGATCCTTCCCGACAGATGGCCAGCCAGAGAAGGAAGGAGGCTGCACCAGACCCCTAGGCAGTCTCTATTCCTTAGAAGGGTCCCCCAAGGGCCATCCAGTCCAACCCACGCCTTTCTGTCAGGAAGGAAAAAAAGGAAGGCACCACTCGATCCTTCCCGACAGATGGCCAGCCAGAGAAGGAAGGAGGCTGCACCAGACCCTAAGGCAGTCTCTATTCCTTAGAAGGGACCCCCAAGGGCCATCCAGTCCAACCCACGCCTTTCTGTCAGGAAGGAAAAAAAGGAAGGCACCACTCGATCCCTCCCGACAGATGGCCAGCCAGAGAAGGAAGGAGGCTGCACCAGACCCTAAGGCAGTCTCAGTTCCATAGAAGGGACCCCCAAGGGCCATCCAGTCCAACCCACGCCTTTCTGTCAGGAAGGAAAAAAAGGAAGGCACCACTCGATCCTTCCCGACAGATGGCCAGCCAGAGAAGGAAGGAGGCTGCACCAGACCCTAAGGCAGTCTCTATTCCTTAGAAGGGACCCCCAAGGGCCATCCAGTCCAACCCACGCCTTTCTGTCAGGAAGGAAAAAAAGGAAGGCACCACTCGATCCTTCCCGGCAGATGACCAGCCAGAGAAGGAAGGAGGCTGCACCAGACCCTAAGGCAGTCTCAGTTCCATAGAAGGGTCCCCCAAGGGCCATCCAGTCCAACCCACGCCTTTCTGTCAGGAAGGGAAAAAAGGAAGGCACCACTCGATCCCTCCCGACAGATGGCCAGCCAGAGAAGGAAGGAGGCTGCACCAGACCCCTAGGCAGTCTCAGTTCCATAGAAGGGTCCCCCAAGGGCCATCCAGTCCAACCCACGCCTTTCTGTCAGGAAGGAAAAAAAGGAAGGCACCACTCGATCCTTCCCGGCAGATGGCCAGCCAGAGAAGGAAGGAGGCTGCACCAGACCCTAAGGCAGTCTCAGTTCCATAGAAGGGTCCCCCAAGGGCCATCCAGTCCAACCCAAGCCTTTCTGTCAGGAAGGAAAAAAAGGAAGGCACCACTCGATCCCTCCCGACATATGGCCAGCCAGAGAAGGAAGGAGGCTGCACCAGACCCCTAGGCAGTCTCTATTCCTTAGAAGGGACCCCCAAGGGCCATCCAGTCCAACCCACGCCTTTCTGTCAGGAAGGAAAAAAAGGAAGGCACCACTCGATCCTTCCCGGCAGATGACCAGCCAGAGAAGGAAGGAGGCTGCACCAGACCCTAAGGCAGTCTCAGTTCCATAGAAGGGTCCCCCAAGGGCCATCCAGTCCAACCCACGCCTTTCTGTCAGGAAGGAAAAAAAGGAAGGCACCACTCGATCCCTCCCGACAGATGGCCAGCCAGAGAAGGAAGGAGGCTGCACCAGACCCTAAGGCAGTCTCAGTTCCATAGAAGGGACCCCCAAGGGCCATCCAGTCCAACCCACGCCTTTCTGTCAGGAAGGAAAAAAAGGAAGGCACCACTCGATCCTTCCCGACAGATGGCCAGCCAGAGAAGGAAGGAGGCTGCACCAGACCCTAAGGCAGTCTCAGTTCCATAGAAGGGACCCCCAAGGGCCATCCAGTCCAACCCACGCCTTTCTGTCAGGAAGGAAAAAAAGGAAGGCACCACTCGATCCTTCCCGACAGATGGCCAGCCAGAGAAGGAAGGAGGCTGCACCAGACCCCTAGGCAGTCTCTATTCCTTAGAAGGGACCCCCAAGGGCCATCCAGTCCAACCCACGCCTTTCTGTCAGGAAGGAAAAAAAGGAAGGCACCACTCGATCCTTCCCGACAGATGGCCAGCCAGAGAAGGAAGGAGGCTGCACCAGACCCTAAGGCAGTCTCTATTCCTTAGAAGGGACCCCCAAGGGCCATCCAGTCCAACCCACGCCTTTCTGTCAGGAAGGAAAAAAAGGAAGGCACCACTCGATCCTTCCCGACAGATGGCCAGCCAGAGAAGGAAGGAGGCTGCACCAGACCCTAAGGCAGTCTCAGTTCCATAGAAGGGACCCCCAAGGGCCATCCAGTCCAACCCACGCCTTTCTGTCAGGAAGGAAAAAAAGGAAGGCACCACTCGATCCTTCCCGACAGATGGCCAGCCAGAGAAGGAAGGAGGCTGCACCAGACCCCTAGGCAGTCTCTATTCCTTAGAAGGGACCCCCAAGGGCCATCCAGTCCAACCCACGCCTTTCTGTCAGGAAGGGAAAAAAGGAAGGCACCACTCGATCCTTCCTGGCAGATGGCCAGCCAGAGAAGGAAGGAGGCTGCACCAGACCCCTAGGCAGTCTCTATTCCTTAGAAGGGACCCCCAAGGGCCATCCAGTCCAACCCACGCCTTTCTGTCGGGAAGGAAAAAAAGGAAGGCACCACTCGATCCTTCCTGGCAGATGGCCAGCCAGAGAAGGAAGGAGGCTGCACCAGACCCCTAGGCAGTCTCTATTCCTTAGAAGGGACCCCCAAGGGCCATCCAGTCCAACCCACGCCTTTCTGTCGGGAAGGAAAAAAAGGAAGGCACCACTCGATCCTTCCTGGCAGATGGCCAGCCAGAGAAGGAAGGAGGCTGCACCAGACCCCTAGGCAGTCTCTATTCCTTAGAAGGGACCCCCAAGGGCCATCCAGTCCAACCCACGCCTTTCTGTCAGGAAGGGAAAAAAGGAAGGCACCACTCGATCCTTCCTGGCAGATGGCCAGCCAGAGAAGGAAGGAGGCTGCACCAGACCCCTAGGCAGTCTCTATTCCTTAGAAGGGACCCCCAAGGGCCATCCAGTCCAACCCACGCCTTTCTGTCGGGAAGGAAAAAAAGGAAGGCACCACTCGATCCTTCCCGACAGATGGCCAGCCAGAGAAGGAAGGAGGCTGCACCAGACCCCTAGGCAGTCTCTATTCCTTAGAAGGGACCCCCAAGGGCCATCCAGTCCAACCCACGCCTTTCTGTCAGGAAGGGAAAAAAGGAAGGCACCACTCGATCCTTCCTGGCAGATGGCCAGCCAGAGAAGGAAGGAGGCTGCACCAGACCCCTAGGCAGTCTCTATTCCTTAGAAGGGACCCCCAAGGGCCATCCAGTCCAACCCACGCCTTTCTGTCGGGAAGGAAAAAAAGGAAGGCACCACTCGATCCTTCCTGGCAGATGGCCAGCCAGAGAAGGAAGGAGGCTGCACCAGACCCCTAGGCAGTCTCTATTCCTTAGAAGGGACCCCCAAGGGCCATCCAGTCCAACCCACGCCTTTCTGTCGGGAAGGAAAAAAAGGAAGGCACCACTCGATCCTTCCCGGCAGATGGCCAGCCAGAGAAGGAAGGAGGCTGCACCAGACCCCTAGGCAGTCTCTATTCCTTAGAAGGGTCCCCCAAGGGCCATCCAGTCCAACCCACGCCTTTCTGTCAGGAAGGAAAAAAAGGAAGGCACCACTCGATCCTTCCCGGCAGATGACCAGCCAGAGAAGGAAGGAGGCTGCACCAGACCCTAAGGCAGTCTCAGTTCCATAGAAGGGTCCCCCAAGGGCCATCCAGTCCAACCCACGCCTTTCTGTCAGGAAGGAAAAAAAGGAAGGCACCACTCGATCCTTCCCGACAGATGGCCAGCCAGAGAAGGAAGGAGGCTGCACCAGACCCTAAGGCAGTCTCAGTTCCATAGAAGGGTCCCCCAAGGGCCATCCAGTCCAACCCACGCCTTTCTGTCAGGAAGGAAAAAAAGGAAGGCACCACTCGATCCTTCCCGGCAGATGACCAGCCAGAGAAGGAAGGAGGCTGCACCAGACCCTAAGGCAGTCTCAGTTCCATAGAAGGGTCCCCCAAGGGCCATCCAGTCCAACCCACGCCTTTCTGTCGGGAAGGAAAAAAAGGAAGGCACCACTCGATCCTTCCCGGCAGATGGCCAGCCAGAGAAGGAAGGAGGCTGCACCAGACCCCTAGGCAGTCTCTATTCCTTAGAAGGGACCCCCAAGGGCCATCCAGTCCAACCCACGCCTTTCTGTCGGGAAGGAAAAAAAGGAAGGCACCACTCGATCCTTCCTGGCAGATGGCCAGCCAGAGAAGGAAGGAGGCTGCACCAGACCCCTAGGCAGTCTCTATTCCTTAGAAGGGACCCCCAAGGGCCATCCAGTCCAACCCACGCCTTTCTGTCGGGAAGGAAAAAAAGGAAGGCACCACTCGATCCTTCCCGGCAGATGGCCAGCCAGAGAAGGAAGGAGGCTGCACCAGACCCCTAGGCAGTCTCTATTCCTTAGAAGGGTCCCCCAAGGGCCATCCAGTCCAACCCACGCCTTTCTGTCAGGAAGGAAAAAAAGGAAGGCACCACTCGATCCTTCCCGGCAGATGACCAGCCAGAGAAGGAAGGAGGCTGCACCAGACCCTAAGGCAGTCTCAGTTCCATAGAAGGGTCCCCCAAGGGCCATCCAGTCCAACCCACGCCTTTCTGTCAGGAAGGAAAAAAAGGAAGGCACCACTCGATCCTTCCCGGCAGATGACCAGCCAGAGAAGGAAGGAGGCTGCACCAGACCCTAAGGCAGTCTCAGTTCCATAGAAGGGTCCCCCAAGGGCCATCCAGTCCAACCCAAGCCTTTCTGTCAGGAAGGAAAAAAAGGAAGGCACCACTCGATCCCTCCCGACATATGGCCAGCCAGAGAAGGAAGGAGGCTGCACCAGACCCCTAGGCAGTCTCTATTCCTTAGAAGGGACCCCCAAGGGCCATCCAGTCCAACCCACGCCTTTCTGTCAGGAAGGAAAAAAAGGAAGGCACCACTCGATCCTTCCCGGCAGATGACCAGCCAGAGAAGGAAGGAGGCTGCACCAGACCCTAAGGCAGTCTCAGTTCCATAGAAGGGTCCCCCAAGGGCCATCCAGTCCAACCCACGCCTTTCTGTCAGGAAGGAAAAAAAGGAAGGCACCACTCGATCCTTCCCGACAGATGGCCAGCCAGAGAAGGAAGGAGGCTGCACCAGACCCTAAGGCAGTCTCTATTCCTTAGAAGGGACCCCCAAGGGCCATCCAGTCCAACCCACGCCTTTCTGTCAGGAAGGAAAAAAAGGAAGGCACCACTCGATCCTTCCCGACAGATGGCCAGCCAGAGAAGGAAGGAGGCTGCACCAGACCCTAAGGCAGTCTCAGTTCCATAGAAGGGACCCCCAAGGGCCATCCAGTCCAACCCACGCCTTTCTGTCAGGAAGGAAAAAAAGGAAGGCACCACTCGATCCTTCCCGACAGATGGCCAGCCAGAGAAGGAAGGAGGCTGCACCAGACCCCTAGGCAGTCTCTATTCCTTAGAAGGGACCCCCAAGGGCCATCCAGTCCAACCCACGCCTTTCTGTCAGGAAGGAAAAAAAGGAAGGCACCACTCGATCCTTCCTGGCAGATGGCCAGCCAGAGAAGGAAGGAGGCTGCACCAGACCCCTAGGCAGTCTCTATTCCTTAGAAGGGACCCCCAAGGGCCATCCAGTCCAACCCACGCCTTTCTGTCGGGAAGGAAAAAAAGGAAGGCACCACTCGATCCTTCCCGGCAGATGGCCAGCCAGAGAAGGAAGGAGGCTGCACCAGACCCCTAGGCAGTCTCTATTCCTTAGAAGGGTCCCCCAAGGGCCATCCAGTCCAACCCACGCCTTTCTGTCAGGAAGGAAAAAAAGGAAGGCACCACTCGATCCTTCCCGACAGATGGCCAGCCAGAGAAGGAAGGAGGCTGCACCAGACCCCAAGGCAGTCTCAGTTCCATAGAAGGGACCCCCAAGGGCCATCCAGTCCAACCCACGCCTTTCTGTCAGGAAGGAAAAAAAGGAAGGCACCACTCGATCCTTCCCGGCAGATGGCCAGCCAGAGAAGGAAGGAGGCTGCACCAGACCCTAAGGCAGTCTCTATTCCTTAGAAGGGACCCCCAAGGGCCATCCAGTCCAACCCACACCTTTCTGTCAGGAAGGAAAAAAAGGAAGGCACCACTCGATCCTTCCCGACAGATGGCCAGCCAGAGAAGGAAGGAGGCTGCACCAGACCCCTAGGCAGTCTCTATTCCTTAGAAGGGACCCCCAAGGGCCATCCAGTCCAACCCACGCCTTTCTGTCAGGAAGGAAAAAAAGGAAGGCACCACTCGATCCCTCCCGACATATGGCCAGCCAGAGAAGGAAGGAGGCTGCACCAGACCCCAAGGCAGTCTCTATTCCTTAGAAGGGACCCCCAAGGGCCATCCAGTCCAACCCACGCCTTTCTGTCAGGAAGGAAAAAAAGGAAGGCACCACTCGATCCTTCCCGACAGATGGCCAGCCAGAGAAGGAAGGAGGCTGCACCAGACCCTAAGGCAGTCTCAGTTCCATAGAAGGGTCCCCCAAGGGCCATCCAGTCCAACCCACGCCTTTCTGTCAGGAAGGGAAAAAAGGAAGGCACCACTCGATCCTTCCCGACAGATGGCCAGCCAGAGAAGGAAGGAGGCTGCACCAGACCCTAAGGCAGTCTCTATTCCTTAGAAGGGACCCCCAAGGGCCATCCAGTCCAACCCACGCCTTTCTGTCAGGAAGGAAAAAAAGGAAGGCACCACTCGATCCTTCCCGGCAGATGGCCAGCCAGAGAAGGAAGGAGGCTGCACCAGACCCTAAGGCAGTCTCAGTTCCATAGAAGGGACCCCCAAGGGCCATCCAGTCCAACCCACGCCTTTCTGTCAGGAAGGAAAAAAAGGAAGGCACCACTCGATCCCTCCCGACATATGGCCAGCCAGAGAAGGAAGGAGGCTGCACCAGACCCTAAGGCAGTCTCAGTTCCATAGAAGGGACCCCCAAGGGCCATCCAGTCCAACCCACGCCTTTCTGTCAGGAAGGAAAAAAAGGAAGGCACCACTCGATCCTTCCCGACAGATGGCCAGCCAGAGAAGGAAGGAGGCTGCACCAGACCCTAAGGCAGTCTCTATTCCTTAGAAGGGACCCCCAAGGGCCATCCAGTCCAACCCACGCCTTTCTGTCAGGAAGGAAAAAAAGGAAGGCACCACTCGATCCTTCCCGGCAGATGGCCAGCCAGAGAAGGAAGGAGGCTGCACCAGACCCCTAGGCAGTCTCAGTTCCATAGAAGGGTCCCCCAAGGGCCATCCAGTCCAACCCACGCCTTTCTGTCAGGAAGGGAAAAAAGGAAGGCACCACTCGATCCTTCCCGACAGATGGCCAGCCAGAGAAGGAAGGAGGCTGCACCAGACCCTAAGGCAGTCTCAGTTCCATAGAAGGGTCCCCCAAGGGCCATCCAGTCCAACCCACGCCTTTCTGTCAGGAAGGGAAAAAAGGAAGGCACCACTCGATCCCTCCCGACAGATGGCCAGCCAGAGAAGGAAGGAGGCTGCACCAGACCCCTAGGCAGTCTCAGTTCCATAGAAGGGACCCCCAAGGGCCATCCAGTCCAACCCACACCTTTCTGTCAGGAAGGGAAAAAAGGAAGGCACCACTCGATCCTTCCCGACAGATGGCCAGCCAGAGAAGGAAGGAGGCTGCACCAGACCCCTAGGCAGTCTCTATTCCTTAGTAGGGACCCCCAGGGGCCATCCAGTCCAACCCACGCCTTTCTGTCAGGAAGGGAAAAAAGGAAGGCACCACTCGATCCTTCCCGACAGATGGCCAGCCAGAGAAGGAAGGAGGCTGCACCAGACCCTAAGGCAGTCTCAGTTCCATAGAAGGGACCCCCAAGGGCCATCCAGTCCAACCCACGCCTTTCTGTCAGGAAGGGAAAAAAGGAAGGCACCACTCGATCCCTCCCGACATATGGCCAGCCAGAGAAGGAAGGAGGCTGCACCAGACCCTAAGGCAGTCTCAGTTCCATAGAAGGGACCCCCAAGGGCCATCCAGTCCAACCCACGCCTTTCTGTCAGGAAGGAAAAAAAGGAAGGCACCACTCGATCCTTCCCGACAGATGGCCAGCCAGAGAAGGAAGGAGGCTGCACCAGACCCTAAGGCAGTCTCAGTTCCATAGAAGGGACCTCCAAGGGCCATCCAGTCCAACCCACGCCTTTCTGTCAGGAAGGAAAAAAAGGAAGGCACCACTCGATCCCTCCCGACAGATGGCCAGCCAGAGAAGGAAGGAGGCTGCACCAGACCCTAAGGCAGTCTCAGTTCCATAGAAGGGTCCCCCAAGGGCCATCCAGTCCAACCCACGCCTTTCTGTCAGGAAGGGAAAAAAGGAAGGCACCACTCGATCCTTCCCGACAGATGGCCAGCCAGAGAAGGAAGGAGGCTGCACCAGACCCTAAGGCAGTCTCAGTTCCATAGAAGGGACCCCCAAGGGCCATCCAGTCCAACCCACACCTTTCTGTCAGGAAGGAAAAAAAGGAAGGCACCACTCGATCCTTCCCGGCAGATGGCCAGCCAGAGAAGGAAGGAGGCTGCACCAGACCCCTAGGCAGTCTCTATTCCTTAGTAGGGACCCCCAGGGGCCATCCAGTCCAACCCACGCCTTTCTGTCAGGAAGGGAAAAAAGGAAGGCACCACTTGATCCTTCCCGACAGATGGCCAGCCAGAGAAGGAAGGAGGCTGCACCAGACCCTAAGGCAGTCTCAGTTCCATAGAAGGGACCCCCAAGGGCCATCCAGTCCAACCCACGCCTTTCTGTCAGGAAGGAAAAAAAGGAAGGCACCACTCGATCCCTCCCGACATATGGCCAGCCAGAGAAGGAAGGAGGCTGCACCAGACCCTAAGGCAGTCTCAGTTCCATAGAAGGGACCCCCAAGGGCCATCCAGTCCAACCCACGCCTTTCTGTCAGGAAGGAAAAAAAGGAAGGCACCACTCGATCCTTCCCGACAGATGGCCAGCCAGAGAAGGAAGGAGGCTGCACCAGACCCTAAGGCAGTCTCAGTTCCATAGAAGGGACCTCCAAGGGCCATCCAGTCCAACCCACGCCTTTCTGTCAGGAAGGAAAAAAAGGAAGGCACCACTCGATCCCTCCCGACAGATGGCCAGCCAGAGAAGGAAGGAGGCTGCACCAGACCCTAAGGCAGTCTCAGTTCCATAGAAGGGTCCCCCAAGGGCCATCCAGTCCAACCCACGCCTTTCTGTCAGGAAGGGAAAAAAGGAAGGCACCACTCGATCCTTCCCGACAGATGGCCAGCCAGAGAAGGAAGGAGGCTGCACCAGACCCTAAGGCAGTCTCAGTTCCATAGAAGGGACCCCCAAGGGCCATCCAGTCCAACCCACACCTTTCTGTCAGGAAGGAAAAAAAGGAAGGCACCACTCGATCCTTCCCGACAGATGGCCAGCCAGAGAAGGAAGGAGGCTGCACCAGACCCTAAGGCAGTCTCAGTTCCATAGAAGGGACCCCCAAGGGCCATCCAGTCCAACCCACGCCTTTCTGTCAGGAAGGAAAAAAAGGAAGGCACCACTCGATCCTTCCCGACAGATGGCCAGCCTCGAGAAGGAAGGAGGCTGCACCAGACCCCTAGGCAGTCTCTATTCCTTAGTAGGGACCCCCAGGGGCCATCCAGTCCAACCCACGCCTTTCTGTCAGGAAGGAAAAAAAGGAAGGCACCACTCGATCCCTCCCGACAGATGGCCAGCCAGAGAAGGAAGGAGGCTGCACCAGACCCTAAGGCAGTCTCAGTTCCATAGAAGGGACCCCCAAGGGCCATCCAGTCCAACCCACGCCTTTCTGTCAGGAAGGGAAAAAAGGAAGGCACCACTCGATCCTTCCCGACAGATGGCCAGCCAGAGAAGGAAGGAGGCTGCACCAGACCCTAAGGCAGTCTCAGTTCCATAGAAGGGACCCCCAAGGGCCATCCAGTCCAACCCACGCCTTTCTGTCAGGAAGGAAAAAAAGGAAGGCACCACTCGATCCTTCCCGACAGATGGCCAGCCAGAGAAGGAAGGAGGCTGCACCAGACCCTAAGGCAGTCTCAGTTCCATAGAAGGGTCCCCCAAGGGCCATCCAGTCCAACCCACGCCTTTCTGTCAGGAAGGGAAAAAAGGAAGGCACCACTCGATCCTTCCCGACAGATGGCCAGCCAGAGAAGGAAGGAGGCTGCACCAGACCCTAAGGCAGTCTCTATTCCTTAGAAGGGACCCCCAAGGGCCATCCAGTCCAACCCACGCCTTTCTGTCAGGAAGGAAAAAAAGGAAGGCACCACTCGATCCCTCCCGACATATGGCCAGCCAGAGAAGGAAGGAGGCTGCACCAGACCCTAAGGCAGTCTCAGTTCCATAGAAGGGACCCCCAAGGGCCATCCAGTCCAACCCACGCCTTTCTGTCAGGAAGGAAAAAAAGGAAGGCACCACTCGATCCTTCCCGACAGATGGCCAGCCAGAGAAGGAAGGAGGCTGCACCAGACCCCTAGGCAGTCTCTATTCCTTAGTAGGGACCCCCAGGGGCCATCCAGTCCAACCCACGCCTTTCTGTCAGGAAGGAAAAAAAGGAAGGCACCACTCGATCCTTCCCGACAGATGGCCAGCCAGAGAAGGAAGGAGGCTGCACCAGACCCCTAGGCAGTCTCTATTCCTTAGAAGGGACCCCCAAGGGCCATCCAGTCCAACCCAAGCCTTTCTGTCAGGAAGGGAAAAAAGGAAGGCACCACTCGATCCTTCCCGGCAGATGGCCAGCCAGAGAAGGAAGGAGGCTGCACCAGACCCTAAGGCAGTCTCAGTTCCATAGAAGGGTCCCCCAAGGGCCATCCAGTCCAACCCACGCCTTTCTGTCAGGAAGGAAAAAAAGGAAGGCACCACTCGATCCTTCCCGGCAGATGGCCAGCCAGAGAAGGAAGGAGGCTGCACCAGACCCTAAGGCAGTCTCTATTCCTTAGAAGGGACCCCCAAGGGCCATCCAGTCCAACCCACGCCTTTCTGTCAGGAAGGAAAAAAAGGAAGGCACCACTCGATCCTTCCCGACAGATGGCCAGCCAGAGAAGGAAGGAGGCTGCACCAGACCCCTAGGCAGTCTCTATTCCTTAGTAGGGACCCCCAGGGGCCATCCAGTCCAACCCACGCCTTTCTGTCAGGAAGGAAAAAAAGGAAGGCACCACTCGATCCCTCCCGGCAGATGGCCAGCCAGAGAAGGAAGGAGGCTGCACCAGACCCTAAGGCAGTCTCAGTTCCATAGAAGGGTCCCCCAAGGGCCATCCAGTCCAACCCACGCCTTTCTGTCAGGAAGGGAAAAAAGGAAGGCACCACTCGATCCTTCCCGGCAGATGGCCAGCCAGAGAAGGAAGGAGGCTGCACCAGACCCTAAGGCAGTCTCAGTTCCATAGAAGGGACCCCCAAGGGCCATCCAGTCCAACCCACGCCTTTCTGTCAGGAAGGAAAAAAAGGAAGGCACCACTCGATCCTTCCCGGCAGATGGCCAGCCAGAGAAGGAAGGAGGCTGCACCAGACCCCTAGGCAGTCTCTATTCCTTAGAAGGGACCCCCAAGGGCCATCCAGTCCAACCCAAGCCTTTCTGTCAGGAAGGAAAAAAAGGAAGGCACCACTCGATCCCTCCCGGCAGATGGCCAGCCAGAGAAGGAAGGAGGCTGCACCAGACCCTAAGGCAGTCTCAGTTCCATAGAAGGGTCCCCCAAGGGCCATCCAGTCCAACCCACGCCTTTCTGTCAGGAAGGAAAAAAAGGAAGGCACCACTCGATCCTTCCCGGCAGATGGCCAGCCAGAGAAGGAAGGAGGCTGCACCAGACCCTAAGGCAGTCTCTATTCCTTAGAAGGGACCCCCAAGGGCCATCCAGTCCAACCCACACCTTTCTGTCAGGAAGGAAAAAAAGGAAGGCGCCACTCGATCCCTCCCGACAGATGGCCAGCCAGAGAAGGAAGGAGGCTGCACCAGACCCTAAGGCAGTCTCAGTTCCATAGAAGGGACCCCCAAGGGCCATCCAGTCCAACCCACACCTTTCTGTCAGGAAGGAAAAAAAGGAAGGCACCACTCGATCCTTCCCGACAGATGGCCAGCCAGAGAAGGAAGGAGGCTGCACCAGACCCTAAGGCAGTCTCAGTTCCATAGAAGGGACCCCCAAGGGCCATCCAGTGCAACCCACACCTTTCTGTCAGGAAGGAAAAAAAGGAAGGCACCACTCGATCCTTCCCGACAGATGGCCAGCCAGAGAAGGAAGGAGGCTGCACCAGACCCTAAGGCAGTCTCTATTCCTTAGTAGGGACCCCCAAGGGCCATCCAGTCCAACCCACGCCTTTCTGTCAGGAAGGAAAAAAAGGAAGGCACCACTCGATCCTTCCCGACAGATGGCCAGCCAGAGAAGGAAGGAGGCTGCACCAGACCCTAAGGCAGTCTCTATTCCTTAGTAGGGACCCCCAAGGGCCATCCAGTCCAACCCACACCTTTCTGTCAGGAAGGAAAAAAAGGAAGGCACCACTCGATCCTTCCCGACAGATGGCCAGCCAGAGAAGGAAGGAGGCTGCACCAGACCCTAAGGCAGTCTCTATTCCTTAGAAGGGACCCCCAAGGGCCATCCAGTCCAACCCACACCTTTCTGTCAGGAAGGAAAAAAAGGAAGGCACCACTCGATCCCTCCCGGCAGATGGCCAGCCAGAGAAGGAAGGAGGCTGCACCAGACCCTAAGGCAGTCTCAGTTCCATAGAAGGGTCCCCCAAGGGCCATCCAGTCCAACCCACGCCTTTCTGTCAGGAAGGGAAAAAAGGAAGGCACCACTCGATCCTTCCCGACAGATGGCCATCCAGAGAAGGTGTCCCTTCAAAGGAAGGAGTCTCCGCCAGACTCCTAGGCTTCAGAAACAGCGTTGCTTATTGTAAGGAAGTCATTCGTCTGGGTTCCTGAGAGTTTTCCGGGCTGTATGGCCACGTTCCAGAAGCATTCTCTCCTGACGTTTCGCCCACATCTGTGGGCGTTGATGCTGCCAGGCTATTCATATCCACTTTGAAACTTGCCCTGTCACTTTATAGTATTGGAGCCTCCGGTGGCCTAGGGGATAAAAGCCTCGTGACTTGAAGGTTGGGTTGCTGACCTGAAGGCTGCCAGGTTCGAATCCCACCCGGGGAGAGCGCGGATGAGCTCCCTCTGTCAGCTCCAGCTCCAAGCGGGGACATGAGAGAAGCCTTCCACAAGGATGGTAAAACATCAAAACATTTGGGCGTCCCCTGGGCAACGTCCTTGCAGACGGCCAATCCTCTCACACCAGAAGCAACTCAGGTTGCTCCTGACACGAAAAAAAACCTCTATAGTTTGGTTCCCGTTCAGATTTATCTTCCCTACTTGTTGTGTCTATTTGATGTATGTTATATTCTGTAATAATAATAATAATAATAATAATAATAATAATAATAATAATAATAATAACTTTATTTTTATACCCCGCTCCTATCTCCCCAAAGGGGACTCAGGGCGGCTTACATGGGGCCAAGCCCGAATAAAAACAATAGCAATATAAAACACAACAATAGACAAAAGACATGCACAATTATAAAAATTTAAACATTCGTCAATAAAAACAAATGACAAGAACTCATAAAAGCATGGATTAAAACGGAGAGGTTGTAAAAGTAGACTGGGTAAGGTGCACCATATAAGTATTGTAAACACGAGGTGACTGATAAAGTGCTGCAAATTCTTGGAAGTGCAAATTGGGATTGGAATAGACCCTGTATCTATATCAAGTTGACAAAGGTAAAAAGTGTAAAAGGTAAAATAGACACTACCTTCATCAGTTTTGACTGTTGCCCAGACTGTTGTCCTATATTGGACCTTTTAACGCCTTGGATGATTGTTTAATATTTTAATTATGTCTATATTAAATCATGATTTGTTTAATTTGTTTTTAAATGCATTCTTTGATGTCTCAACTGTTGATTTTATGATATTATATGATTGTATTGGGCTTGCCCCCGTGTGAGCCGCTCCGAGTCCCCGTTGGGGAGATGGAGGTGGCATACAAAAATAAAATTATTATTATGCCAATCAAGGGGATGAGTTGCAACATTCACACTTGCTTCCAAGAGACAAGAGTTATTTCTCCCACCCTGGACATTATTTCATAGGTATATCAACCCCACTTGCCTAGCTTCCAACAGACCTCATAACCTCTGAGGATGCCTGCCATAGATATGGGCAAAACGTCAGGAGAGCATGCTAGGCAATACAGCCCAGAAAACTCACAGCAACCCAGTGATTCTGGACATGAAAGCCTTTGACAATACACAGTCATTCCTCTGTTTCCCGGCCTCTAGAGAAAGCTTCCATGGTGGAATAGTCCTTCCTACCAGGAAGTCCTTTCTCAGGCCTGTTATTATTATTATTATTATTATTATTATTATTATTATTATTATTATTATTATTATTATTATTATTATTAACCCTCCAGCACCAATTGCCGCTCTGAGGCCAGAGTGAAGGGAGGGGAGCGGCCAGGAAGGCACAGCTGCATCGTGTCTTCTGCAACATCACTTGGGAGCCCATCAATATATACAATATAATAATGAATAGAAATAATAACACTGTGATGTAATATTAATAATGTTGTAATATTATGCAATATGTATTGTATACACGACAACGTATGATATGGTACAGTAGATTATGTAATGCTAATACCAGTATAATGTACTGGTAGAGTATTATAAATATTGTGGTATGATAATATAGTACAGTAGAATAATATAGAATAATATGATGATTGTATATTATATCTATATATATAAAAGAGTGATGGCATCACGGCGACCCACAAAACAACAAAACTACAGGCCCCCCAACCTCGAAATTTGACAACACAACCCATCATCCACGCCTCTAGGTTGATACAACAAAAAGCAAAGAAAAATAAAGTCCTAATTAGAGGGAGAGAAATAATTGTTTTTATCCAATTGCTTCCACTTAGAAGGCTCTAAGCTCTGCCCACTTGGTCTCCTAGCAACCCACTCAGCCCAGTGTTAATAAAAGAATAAAAAATAAAATAAATACAAATAATACAATAAAAAACACTACAAAATTAATACAATAAAATACTATAATAACTAAAAATAATACAACAAAATAATAAAATATAATAAATAAAAAAGATAAGTTACATTAAAATTAATTTTAAAAAATACAAATAACGTCAAATAAACATTCCACAACTTTTAACCAATACCACCACCACTTTGCCACAGCAACGCGTGGCCGGGCACAGCTAGTATTACATATAATATTGCTAGTAATATTGCAGTATAATGTGTTATTATTTTTGATGTAGATGTGGATTTGCTTTTGGAATTTAGGAGTTGGCTATTTTTGTCTTTGTTCAGCTTCTCATGGCATTCAATGTTTGCTGGTATCTGTTCTAACCCACTCTGAGTCCCCTCGGGGGGATAGGGTGGGATATAAATAAAGTTATGATGATGATGATGATGATGATATTTATTTATATCCTGCTTTTTCTCTCCATAAGGCGAATCAAAGTGGCTTATGTTAAAAACATTACAAGTTAAAATCTACAATATTAAAACAGTATTAATCGTCATTTGTATTAAAAATAATTCAGTATTTAGCTCTGTTGTGTCCCACGCTTGGCCTCTCCCTCTTCCATGGGGCCTCCGTAGAGCCGATGACGCTAGGTGTGTGCAGAATGGCACAGAATTCCGTTCTGCCACTCACGCCTCCCTCTTACCGGCCAGGAAGTTCTTCCTCTTTTCCTGCCGTGTAAGCCCACGGCTGCACTGTGTCCCACACTTGGCCTCTCCCTCTTCCACAGGGCCACCTTTCAGACCTTATAATAAAAATAATAATAAAACTTTATATACCGCCCTATCTCCCTGACGGGACTCAGGACGGTTTCCTATCATAAAGACAAGGCATACATTACATTACAGCGTAATAACACTATACAAGTAAAACTATACAATTAAATAGCAATAAATAACACTTACACAGCCTGATCCAGGGGACGGGAACCATAAACCCAATATATTAAAATAAATCATTTCAGGCTAGATAAGTCTTGTGCAGTATATTCAGGTCCAGAGATTGACCTTGAAGCCGCTGCCCTCTCCTCCCAGCTCAGCACCTCATCTTCCTCTGCCATTTTTGCTTTTGCAGGTGGGCCCAGCAGAGGATGGGGGGAGCAGCCCCTTCCTGACCCGCCTCAGGGCCTCCATGGACCCTCGCCCCCCGGTGCTCGGCCATGCCATGGGAGTCACCGCCAGGGGAACCACCCTGCCTGTGGACGCAGAAGGGGCCTGCCCTGGGAGCCCCTGCAGACAGGACCAGGCGGCCCCCACCGAGCCCCCAGCAGGGAGTCCCCCCAAGAAGACGAGGGGCCCTGAGGACGAGGAGGAGGAGGCGCCCCATGGAGCTCTGCCTGCACAGCCAGAGGACAAGAAGGAGGAGGAAGAGGTGACGCCACAGGAGGAGCAGCCAGGTATGTTGCAGGTGCCTCCCAGGATGCCATGTCATAAGTTCGAGGCCCGCTCGGAGCTATGTTTGTTTGTCTTTGTTCTGTGTTAAAAAGGCATTGAATGTTTGCCTAATATGTGTAATGTGATCTGCCCTGAGTCCCCTTTGGGGTGAGAAGGGCGGAATATAAATGATGTAAATAAATAAATGGAGTCACAGTATCATAGTATTTGGAAGACACACCAGGGACCCTCCAGTCTGACTCCTTTCTGCCATAAGGAAAGTCAGACAGTCAGTTTATTAAATGCTTAGACCTTAGGTCTTTCACATATACAACAAATAACCACATACATAATTTACAAATAACCACATACGTAATTTGAGATCTTCAGGGGAGGCCCTGCTCTCGGTCCCGCCAGCTTCACAGGTGCGGCTGGCAGGGACAAGAGACAGGGCTTTCTCAGTGGTGGCTCCTTGGCTGTGTAACTCCCTCCCTAGTGACATCCGGCAGGCTCCATCCCTTTTGAGTTTTAGAAAGAAAGTGAAGACCTGGCTATGTGAGCAAGCGTTCAAAGAATAAGTTTCGTTGGTTTCGACTCGGTCTGGACTAAAGTTTATGTACAAGGTTTTGTGGATGAATGGCTCAAGTATTTTGTATTATTTTAAATCTGTTTTTAATTGCTTATGTTTTATCCTTTTGCATTGTTGTACATTGGCATCGAATTCTGCCAGTTTTGTAAGTTGCCCTGAGTCCCTTTGGGTGAGAAGGGCGGGATAGAAATGATGAAATAAATAAATAAATACATAAAAACCAGATTATTAAATACAATACAAAATACACAATTCATAATAGTAATTAGGCAAGCACCTACCCTCTTAGTCTTTAGGAAAAGCCTAAAAACCTGGCTTTTCCAGCAGGCTTTTAGAGAGTGAATGCTCACCTATGTCAGGTCCTTGTTCCAGTGACCATTACCTTATATGATGCACTTTATCTTATCCCTACAGTTAGAAACAATTCTAACGTCAACCACATCCCAAGTCTCCTATCAATTGCAGCATCTTGGCTTCCTACTTCATTCTCTAGTTTACATTATCCATTCTGCACACTTTGGCCCAGTTTGTTTTTATAATCTTGACTCAGGTTTTTAGATTATGTTTAGTTTGATTACTGTGTTTTTAATGTTTAATGTGTATACTGTATTTTATGTGGTGCGTTTTATTTCTTTGATGATTGTAATTTCCGGGCTTGACCCCATGTAAACCGCCCCGAGTCCCCTTGGGGAGATGGAGGCAGGGTATAAAATAAAGTTGTTGTTATTATTATTAGTATTATTATTATTAAAACTTTATTGATATTCCGCCCTATCTCCTCAAGGGGACTCGGAGCGGATTACAACACACTAAAACACATAGAGGCAAACATTCAATACTTCACCACAAAAGCAGACAAGGATACAATTAGCAACCCACCGAATCCCAACACCAATCGACTTGAAACAACCAGTCATAAATAAAACCTAACATTGCACAAAAAATTTCATAATATCTAAAAAGTTTCATTATATCTAACCATAAAAACATAAACATTATTTCAACCATAAGAGCATGAACTACAGTATAATGAGCTCCCGAAGGTTCACTACAAATTTTAAAAATTCAAGATTGGCAATTAAAACACTATATAAGTAATTAAAATGCTACATAAATCCATGGCGAGATGCACCCTTAAGAATGCTATATGCACTAACTCTTGCATAGTTAAAAACCAAGTAGAATTAAGTATTAGTACAATTTGAGCAGGAAACACTTTGGATATTTCCAGCACACCATGATTTCGTAAAAGCACCCCCTGAACAGTCAACTGCAATATCCAAAGTTAATCTTGACTGGATTTTCAGTGCTGCCAGTGCAAAGAGAGACACCTTGTGACATAAAGGAGGGCACCATTCAAACCCCCCCCCCCCCCCCCCGACAGCCATCCAGCCTCTGACTTAAAACCTTCAGAGATGGAGACTCTCCCAGGCAGAAGCTGTTTTTCCTCATGTTTCAGTGGAATCTCTTGTCCTGCTGTTTGAATCCATGGCTCCATTGTGTCCCAGCCTTGGGAGCAAAAGGAAACAAGCCTTGCCCCCTTCTCTTCCTCAATGGGACTACCTTTCAGACATTGAAACATGGCTCTCATTATTATTATTATTATTATTATTATTATTATTATTATTATTATTATTATTATGACACAGCAAACAAGATAGATATGCTGGATTTCATATCACAAAATCACAAGTCGAACACTTCCCAAGTGTCTAGGACTGTGTGATGTATTTTCGGATGATGCGTGCAGATCCCAGTAGGGTGGCCTTTTGCAGTTGGCAGATTGTGATTTTGTCAACGTCTATTGTTTCCAAATGCCGGCTGAGATCTTTTGGCACGGCACCCAATGTGCCCATCACCACCGGGACCACCTGCACTGGTTTCTGCCAGAGTCTTTGAAGTTCAATCTTGAGGTCCTGAGAGCGGCTGAGTTTTTCCTGTTGTTTTTCGTCAATGCGACTGTCACCTGGGATGGCGACATCAATGATCCAAACCTTTTTCTTTTCCACAACTGTGATGTCTGGTGTGTTGTGTTCCAGAACTTTGTCAGTCTGGATCCGGAAGTCCCACAGTATCTTTGCGTGCTCATTTTCCAATACTTTTGCAGGTTTGTGATCCCACCAGGTCTTTGCTGCTGGCAGATGGTACTTGAGGCATAAGTTCCAATGAATCATTTGGACCACATAGTTGTGCCTCTGTTTGTAGTCTTTCTGTGCAATTTTCTTACAGCAGCTGAGGAGATGATCAATGGTTTCGTCAGTTTCCTTGCACAGTCTGCATTTTGGGTCAACAGCTGATTTTTCGATCTTGGCCTTAATTGCATTTGTTCTGATGTCTTGCTCCTGGGCTGCAAGGATCAGGCCGTCTGTCTCCTTCTTCAGGGTCCCATTCGTGAGCCAGAGCCAGGTCCATTATTATTATTATTATTATTATTATTATTATTATTATTATTATTCACTTTGTACCCCACCTTTCTCCCCGTGGGGACTCCCAGCAGCTGACAATGTCCCCTTCCCTCAACATTTGTCTCCTCCAGCCTACACATCCCAGCTTTTTTCCGCTCCTATCTAGTTCCTGTTTACATTTTTACAGGAATTAAGCTCCGTCCCACTCTGAGGCTGTCAAAGAGCTCTAACCAGAACATCTTAGGCCCCTTCTACACTGCCTATAATCCAGATTATCAAAACAGATATCCAAATTATCTGCTTTGAACTGGATTATATGAGTCTACACTGCCATATAAACTTTTAATGAATGAGAACATGGACTTTACATGACCTGTACGAAGACTTGAGGATTCTGGATGAATGGATTTTAATCTTGGACATTCTTAAAATTTTATATAATGTGATTTTATTTTGTAATGGTATCTGTTTTATATGAACTGTTGTTTTGTAGATTGTTTTATATGAATTGTTGTTTTTACATTGTTTTTAGGCATTGAATTTTTGCTTATTTACTGTAAGTCGCTTTGAGTCTCCTCGGAGAGAAAGGCGGGGTAAAAGTGATGTAAATAAATAAATAATATAATATAATATAATCCAGTTCAAAGCAGATAATCTGGATTTTATATAACAGGATTGAAGGGGCCCCAGAGTTAGAAGAGACCCGCCAGGGTCACCCAGTCCAGTTCACTTCCGCCACAGTCAAAGCTCTCCTGACAGAGGGCCATCTGGCCTCTGCTTAAAAGCCTCCAGAAAAAGGAAAGAGACTTCACTGGATTCCAAGGCAGCAGCAGATTCTTTGATTGAACAACTCTTACCATCAGAAAGGCCTTCCTAATGTTGAGGTGGAATCACTTTTCCTGCCATTTGAATTTACTAGTCTGGAGAGCAGCAGAAAGCATAGCTTGCCCCCTCCTCTAAACGGTCATTTAAAGCCAATTAAACTAATTTGAGAGCAACATGATTAAAAATAAATAAGAAATATTTAAAAATGCAATTTCTGAGTTGCTGTACACTAAAAAAAGAAATGTAACTTCTGAATGCCAGTTAGAAACAGCTCTGTTTGAGGTACATCATGCAGGTATCTTTGCACGTGAAACCCGTAGTTTTCCTCTTGACGTGGTCTTTTGCTTGTTCTGCCACAGATGAGCTCCATGGCGCAGCGGCCCCCGTCCTGGGACATCCTGAGGAGGCTCCGGGTGCTGTCGCCCCTCCCCGGCCGAAGGGCCCCCGTGGGAGGAAGCCCCGGAAGGGAGCCCCTGGCCGGAGGGGGGGCCGCCCCAAGTCCTCCGGGGGGGCCGCCACCAGCCCCGGGCCTTCCCTGAACGGCCCCTCCCTCCCGGCCAAGGTGCCCAAGAAGCGTGGGCGCAAATCCAAGGCGGAGCTGCTCCTGCTGAAGCTGGCGCAAGGACTGGAGGCCCCCGAGCCCCTCCCTCCCGAGGAGGAGAAGATGAAGGGCCTGGACGCCACGGAGGACGGCCTGGAGACCACGCCTGGGGGGCGCCCGAAGCGGAGAGCGGCCAAAGTGTGAGTGGCGCAAGAGGTGCAGGTTGGGAGGGGAGATCACCAGAAGCCCCCCGGCTTTGCCTTTCCCTCCTAGCGTGGGCTCCCATCTCTCTCAGGGGCATCCTTGCTGATGATGGAATGTGGTGCACAATTACCGACTTTGGCACTCCCTCCAGTCGTTTTGGACTTCAAATCTCACAATTCTTAACAGGCGGTAAGCTGTTAGGAATTGTGGGAGTTGAAATCCAAAACACCTGGAGGGAGAGCCAAAGTTTGCCCATGCCCGATTTTGGATCTCTAGCAGAGTCGAGTTCAGTCTCTCCAGTGCTTTATTTATTTATTTATTTATTTATTTATAATATTTATATTCCGCCCTTCTCACCCCGAAAGGGACTCAGGGCGGATTACAATGAACACATATATGGCAAACATTCAATGCCAACAGACAAACAACATATATAGACAGACACAGAGGCATTTAACATTTTTTTCCAGCTTCACGATTCTGGCCACAGGGGGAGCTGTTGCTTCATCGTCCACTAGGGCTGTACTTCCTCATTCCATTCCTCGTGTTTTGCTGGCAGTTTTATGATGTTGTAAATTAGTTAAATTAGCCTTCCGCATAAAGCGTACCTAAATTTCCCTAATTGACAGATGCAACTGTCTTTCGGGGCTGCATAGGTCAACAGCAAGCCGGGCTATTTAATGGTCGGGGGCTTAACCCGACCCGGGCTTCAAACTCATGACCTCTCGGTCAGTAGTGATTTATTGCAGCTGGTTACTAGCCAGCTGCACCACAGCCCGGCTAGTATATGTGAGTTTATGATAGGAAACAGGTGAGAGGATCTGTAGAATGATGCTTTTGCTCCAGTAAGATTACTTGTAGGTAATCCATTTTGTATAAAAATGTAGATAGGAAAATAAAGTTCCCTAAGTTTAGTAGAGGAGTCCTTAATGCTGGCTCCCATGTCTCTGTGTTTGGGCCTTTTAGACGGAGAGGCCTCTTGGTGTTTTCTCCTCAAACAAAGGGTCATAAAGCGCCTAAGGCTTTGGGGAAGAAGGCTTTGGGCAAGAGACCTCCCCATGCAGGCAGGTGTTAGGAATAACTTTTCAATAACTTTAAAGCATAGGTTCTTTTTATTGCAATTTCCAGTGTGAGAGGGTATATCAGAACAACTTTTACAGAACAACATTTAGACATACAGATTCCGTGTAACTACATTGGATTCACAACAACCTACTACAGTTACATTTGCTAACAAACAAACAAAGGGGGTGTGTGTTAATTTTTACTCAGCATTCACACACATGTACATTCATTCATCCTCATGCATACATCACCATTCTTCCTTCAGCATCTCCTGGAGATGAACACCTGTTAGGCCAGACCCTGCTTCTCTACATCCTGCCAACACGCAGTTCCAAAACGTCAAAACATATCTTCTTTCCCTAAGAACAATGCCAAGGATCAGACCCCTGTTTTCCATACAGCACAACCTGACCCCTTGCAACACGTAAGGAGCCAAAAGTGACCACACTCTGCGTTCCATTGCAGATCTGCCATTCCCTATACACAATCTCTGTCAAGCGTGCCGGGTGAACAGCTTGCTGTCTGTCACACTTTCTGGAATGGTAGAAGGCGTCTCATATAGCAATATTTATTCTGATGTTGTCCCAAAAAGCTGTAAATGAATGATAGACGTCTTCCATCCTGGAATATGTTGATTCCATCTCAGTTTCCTGGCCAGATATTGACTCTCCTTGATTGTTGTTGGCCTTGTGTTTGTGACGAAATGAAAATCATGTGTAGTTCACTCTTGAGCAGTCTATACACTGTCTTGCCAAGAAAGGATGTGCCATGCAGATGAACAGTAAATAACAGGAACTTTATTCTTTGAAATGCAGAGCAACATATACACATTCATATGAGCAGTTGCATTGACTCCCACACAATGTCTTCCTCCAGCAGCCTAGGAACAAAACCTCTCTTGCTAAGCTCTTTTCCAGAACTGAGCTCCAGCAAAAACTGTAACTGTAGCCAACTTTCCCAGGCTCAATTGGCTCCTTAATGCTTTGCAATTTTCCTGTTCTGACACACATACCAACTGATTTTAACATGCTGAAATAGTGTTGACTTCCTTCTTAATGTTGTAAACACTTCCTTCACTTGAAAGAGCCATTGTCTCTGATTACGTTGTTTTTTTCCCAGAAGTTCATCAAGTCAGCAAATGTTGACAAATGTAAACAGATGTAAACATTTCTCTTATCACTGTCACAGTTCTTATCACGGTTCAGCAACTTTTAATTACAGTTCAGGAGGCAGGCAATTAATCATTGCAGGCCTTAATCTTAGAATTGTGTCTTCAGCCAAATTGGGCCCCATCCATACATAAAAATTCATAAAATTCATTCATATCCACACATATTAAATCCACATTTATCAAAGCTGCACGTCATATTTTTGTGACACAGGAAGCAAGCCACCTTCAGCTAATGTCCAGTCATGTCCTACAGGTTTCCCCTGTCCCTAAAGGCTTGACAGATGCAAGTGCTGTGCGTTTTCATAGAATCATAGAATAGTAGAGTTGGAAGAGACCTCATGGGCCATCCAGTCCAACCCCATTCTGCCAAGAAACAGGAAATCGCATTCAAAGCACCCCCGACAGATGGCCATCCAGCCTCTGCTTAAAAGCTTCCAAGGAAGGAGCCTCCACCACGGCCCGGGGGAGAGAGTTCCACTTGTGAACAGCCCTTCTCACAGTGAGGAAGTTCTTCCTGATGTTCAGGTGGAATCTCCTTTCCTGTAGTTTGAAGCCATTGTTCCGTGTCCTGGTCTGCAGGGCACCAGAAAACATGTCTCCTCTTAGCCTTCTCTTCTGCAGGCTAAACATGCCCAGCTCTTTAAGCCGCTCCTCATAGGGCTTGTTCTCCAGACCTTTGATCATTTTAGTCGCCCTCCTCTGGACACATTCCAGCTTGTCAACATCTCCCTTCAACTGTGGTGCCCAGAATTGGACACAGTGTGATTCCAGGTAAAGTGGTCTGACCAAGGCAGAATAGAATAAGGGGGAGCAGGACTTCCCTGGATCTAGATGCTATTCCCCTATTGATGCAGGACAGAATCCCATTGGCTTTCTTAGCAGCCGCATCACATTGTTGGCTCATGTTTAACTTGTTGTCCACAAGGACTCCCGAGAGTCCCCTCCTCTTGTCCTGAAGGGGCTCAGGAGCTCCAGGCCCTGACCTCCCCTCCTGTCTCTCTCCCGGCACCTTCTTCTCTGCTTGCTTCTTCCTCGCAGGGCCCTTCTCTACCTGCAGGAACTGGCTGAAGAGCTGAGCTCCGTGTGCCAGGCCCCGCCATGCAGCGAGGCCTCGGAGGATGCCCCAAAGCCCGAGGAACCCGGCAGGAAGCCGCGAGGACGGAAGCCGCGGCGGGATACATCGGAGGAGGACGCGGACTTTGTTCCCCCGGAAGAGGGTCTCCTGCAGGAGGAGGAGGAGGAAGAGGACGAAGAATACCAGGAGGAGGAGGAGGAGGAAGACGAGGAGGACTTGCTCCTGAGTGAGGCCTCGGAGTCCGAGCTGGAGCCTGGCGTGCAGAGAGCAGTAACGGTGGCACCGGCGCCGGTAACAGGGGCCCCTTGAGCCTTTGCCCTCTTCCAGGGTGTTGGGGTGGGGGGCAGGCAGGGCCCTCAAACGGAGCGCAGTCTTGGGCCCATGGCTGAGGGACAAGGACAAGGAAGCGGTTCTGTGGGCCTTAACCCCTTTCTCTTTCCCAGAGGCCAAAGACCCACTGCCGAGGCTTCGCTCCCAACGGCCTGCACAACTCCATCATGATTCCTGTGTGGAAATCCCTCTCCGTCACTCACCAATTGTGAGTCGCCGGGCGTTGAGGCCTCTAGAATGGCAGGCTGCTGCGGTGGGCAGCTTGGGGACAAGGGGAGGGGGCCCAGGCTCCAGGGCCCTCCTGACTTCCCTGGGAAGAGAGCTCTCCATTCTGGAAGCAGCCCCCAGGAAGGCCCCCTTTCCCAAAGAATGGGTCTGAGAGGTGGTGGAGCAGAGAGAGAGGCCTCTCCAGGGGGTCTCATACAGGAGATAAGGTGTGCTCTCTTGTCCCACAGCCGAGAGCGGTTCCACTCTCCCTGGGAGTTTCCGGAGTGGGTGCCCTCTGCCCGGAAGTGGGCCTGCCTCTCGGAGAGGTGAGTGGCCCTGGGGCAGCCTCAGGCGGGAGAGGAGAGGCCTGGGGCAGGCCGACGTGGCTTTTCGCCCTTCTTGAAGGAAGCCACGGGGCCCATAGGAGGGAGGGGCCTCAGGGAAGGGGCCAGGGTGCCCACTCTGCCTTCCTTCCTTCCTTTCCAAAGTGAAGCAGAGGAGTACCTCCCGAGGGAGACCAAGTCCCCGCTCTTCTCCATCCGGCGAGAAGGTCTCCAGGAAGATAGCAGTGTCCTCTACCGGGTCAACAGGTAGGTGCAAGGGACAGGTGTGGGTCCTGATCCAGGCTGTGTGGTCTTCCTTTGGGCAAGACGTGTGTGTGGCAACTGCCAAGACTCCCCTCCTGAAGAGATGGAGAGGGAATGTCTGTGGACTGCCTTGTATTAAGATGCTGGAAATCAGATGGAAAAAACTGCCTTTACCTCTGTCTGTGTTGTCTGTCCTTGTTGATTATGTAATTGGCATTGAATGTTTGCTGTATATGTGTTTTGTGTTTGGGGTGAGAAGGGTGGGATATACCATATATACTCGAGTATAAGCCAGGTTTCTCTGCCCTTTTTAGGGCTGAAAAAGCCCCCCTCAGCTTATACTTGAGTGAGGGTCCTGGCTGGTTTATATTTGAGTCGGCTTATACTCCAGTATGTACTGTAGGTAATCCGAGTTGGACGGTCTTATCTTATTAAAGTCCTATTATTACAGTAGAGTCTCACTTATCCAACACTCGCTTATTCAAAGTTCTGGATTATCCAAGGCATTTTTGTAGTCAATGTTTTCAAAACATTGTGATATTTTGGTGCTAAATTCGTAAATACAGTAATTACAATATAACATTACTGCGTATTGAACTACTTTTTCTGTCAAGTTTGTTGTATAACATGATGTTTTGGTGCTTAATTTGTAAAATCATAACCTAATTTGATGTTTAATAGGCTTATACTGCTACTTGGCAGGGGGTTGGACTGGATGGCCCATGAGGTCTCTTCCAACTCTACTATTCTATGATTCTTTGATTCTTTTCCTTAATCCCTCCTTATTATCTAAGATATTCTCTTATCCAATATTCTCTGCTGGCCCGTTTAGCTTGGATAAGTGAGACTCTACTGTATCTTAAATTACAGTTTTATGTAAATATTCAAAAACATTTAACCTACTGATGCCTCAATTAATGTAATTGTATTGGTATCTATTTTCATTTTTGAAATTTACCAGTAGTTGCGGCATTTCCCACCCTCGGTTTATACTTGAGTCAATAAATTTTCCCAGTTTTTTGTGGTAAAATTAGGTGCCTCGGCTTATATTGAGGTCGGCTTATGCTCAAGTATATTCGGTAAATACTTCAAATAAATAACTAAATATTATGAGCCGCCAGTTCAGAGACACTGGGAGAACTTGGAGAAGGCACACAGTCTTGGCCTCAGGGGAAGGAGGCAAGGGCAGACCCTCTCTGAGCAGATCTGATCAGGAAAGCCCTGCAAGTCAGTCATGCTTTGTCGGTGCACAACCGCCATCAGCCAAGGCTGGCATGTCAAGCATACGGTCCCTGGTTCCAGAGGCACAGAGCTTCTTGCCAAATGAGTGTTGGGTGCCCAGACTCCATCCTCCCTGTTTGTAAGCCCCAGATTCACCTGAATGTGGCAAACAAGGGATGGGGTGGACGGGAAGAGTGCCATTGGGAAGGACACACCGGAGGGAGGGAGGGAGGGCTGCAGACTTGGGCTTAAAGGGTAAAGTCCATAATAGCTATGGGATTGCTGCTCACCTTCAAGACATCTCTCCTTCATGGCACTCTGGAGGCTAAGCCGTTGAGGGGGTTTCTTGGCAAGGTTTGTGGGGAGTGGGAGTGTTGGCCTCCCTCTAGGGCTGAGAAGCAAGAGGCCGTTCAGACCCCGATCTCCCAAAGGTCTGATACAACACTACACCCCTGACTCCCAAGTCGCCTCCTCTGAGGGTTTTCTTGGCCAGCTTTATCCACTGGGTCCTTACTAGCATTGCCTTTCTCTAAGGCAGGCCTTTGGAGATACAATCATTAATTAATCAGCCCCAGAGGGTTTTTAATAATCTATCCCGTTTTTATTACGATTTTATCATTTATGTGTTTTAAATGCAATTTTTTATCCTGTATTTTTGTTTTAATTGATATATTGTATTACTGTTTTATCTTTTTATAGTGTGATTTGTATTATGTTGTTTATGTTTTGTTCTATGTTGTTTGGGCCTCTGCCTCATGTAAGCCGCCCCGAGTCCCCGCGGGGAGATGGTGGCGGGGTATAAATAAAGTTTTTTTAAAATTATTATTATAAGGCTGGGAGAGTGTGACCTGCCCATATAATCACCCAGTATGTTTCCATGGCTGAGCAAGTAGTGCAATGTTTTAGTGCAGCACTCAAACTGCTGCAACATAATAATAATAATAATAATAATAATAATAATAATAATAATAATAATAATAATAAAAAAAAATGTATTCTTATATCTTGCCCCATCTCCCCGAGGGGACTCGGGGCGGCTCACAACAATAATAAAAACAGTGACAAATTACACATTGTAAAATCAAACATGAAAAGCAGTCATACAATCAATACATACATCACATGTTAAAAACAAGGAGATAAAACAGTTCTAGGCCGAAATAGAGGGATTCTGTAGCTTCGTGGCAGAAGTATTCAGCAAGGTATCAATAATCATGGCAGAACACTCTCTAATTAAATTAAAAGGGCAGACAAATCAACCCCCAAAAATTAGTCGTCGAAGGCCCTCCGGAAAAGCCAGGTTTTAAGGCTTTTTCGAAAGGCAAGGAGGGTGGGGGCCTGTCTAATCTCCCTCGGGAGTGAGTTCCAGAGGCGGGATGGGGGCCACAGCGGAGAAGGCCCTCTCTCTCTCTCTCGTCCCCACCAGCCGCAACTGCGAAGGTGGTGGGAGCAAGAGGAGGGCCTCCCCCGAAGAGCGAAGAGATCGTGCAGGTTCATAGGGGGAGATGCGGTCCCAAACCGTTTAGGGCTTTGTAGGTGATAACCTGAACCTTGAATTGGGCCCGGAAAACAAACGGCAGCCAATGGAGCTCCTTAAACAGAGGCATAGAACGCGCCCTGTAGTTTGCTCCTGTTAGAAGCCTGGTAGAAGCCTGGCACATCGGCTTCTTGTCTTTGCAGCACAGTCTGGAATTGCATTTGTGTTTTGCCCTGTTGGCCAGTGAGACATGCGTCCTCTGATCTCAAGGCGGGAGGCAGCAGAATCAGTCTGGACCCCCCTTGGTGCCTTCCGTGGCCAGACATTGCTGCTGCTGCTGCTGCTTCTCCTCCCTGCTTCTCCTCCTCCAAATCATTTCTCCCTCTGCCTTCCCTCACAGGTTCAGCGCCTTGCCGCCCCACCCGGAGCGCCTGGACATGACCTTCTTTGTGGGGGGTCCGGTGTGGGCCCTGGAGTGGTGCCCCACCCCGGAGGGTGCCCTGGCCTCCCAGCACCTGGCCCTCTACTGCCACCCCGGCATGGAGGACCAGCACCACCTCTCGGGGACCCACCTGGGGCCCGCCCTGCTCCAGCTCTGGGAGGTTGGGGCCCTCCAGCAAGATGCAGGGTGAGTGTGGAACAAGGAGAGGCTGACTGGAAGAAGGCCCCATTCCACACACACACACAAACACAGTCCCTGTCCTGGGCTAGAGGCACATCTTTGGCACCCTCTTGGGTGTGGGAACATTGGCAACTAGAGCAGAGTGCAGTGTAGTCATGCTATGTATGAGTTTAAGGTAGGAGAGGAAATCTGCAGGATGATGCTCTGGTAGGTTTGAAAATGGTAAAACAGGAGACAGACAAAAGAAATGTGTTGTCAAAGGCTTTCATGGCTGGGATCACAGGGTTGCTGTATGTTTTCTGGGCTATCTGGCCATGTTCCAGAAGTATTCTCTCCTGACGTTTCGCCCACATCTATGGCAGGCATCCTCAGAGGTTGTGAGGTACATCTATGGTAGGCAACCTCTGATGCCTGCCATAGATGTAGGTGAAATGTCAGGAGAGAATACTTCTGGAACATGGACATACATCCCGGAAAACATACAACAACCCCAGACAAAAGAAAGTTCCCAAACTGATAGAAAAGTCCCTAGTGCATCTTGAGGTGGAGGGAAGACTCGTGGTGTTCCCTTCTCAAACGAAGGGCAATACATTATAATAACTCTAATAATAGACTTCATTTGTACCCCTCCAACATCTCCCAGAGGGGCTCAGGTGGTTCACAAAGCACTCAAGGAACAACATACAAGATACAAAAAATGCAAAAACAGTAAGATAAAACAAAAAGCAGCCAACATAAACATCACAACTTCACAATGCCCTTGGTTAAAACAGTAAAATACAGCGATTGTGGCAGGTAAAAACAACAGTAATCAATCTCAGTCTTGTAAAGTGCTTGATAAAGAATCTGAAGTAAAGGTAAAGGTTTCCCCTGACGTTAAGTCCAGTTGTGTCCAATGACTCTGGGGGTTGGTGCTCATCTCCATTTCTAAGCCAAAGAGCTGGCATTGTCCATAGACACCTCCAAGGTCATGTGGCCACTGGCACGACTGCATGGAGCGCTGTTACCTTCCCGCTGGAGCGGTATCTATTGATTACTCACATTTGCATGTTTTCGAACTGCTAGGTTGGCAGAAGCTTGGGCTAACAGTGGGCGCTCACACCGCTCCCGGGTTTGAACCTGGGACCTTTCGGTTTGCAAGTTCAGCAGCTCAGCAGTAGTAACACACTGAGCCACCAGAGGCTCCGCAAAGAATCTGAAGGTCCTCATATATATACTAAAGGGTTTGGGGAGGGGGGGGGGAGAAGGGAGAAGTGGCCTCTCCATGCAGGCAGGAAGCAAAACACCTTGAATAACAAAGATCTAGGAAACACAGGAGGAAACCAAGGCAGCAGTCATGTCCCCCAGGCAGGTCCCTCCACCCTCCTGGCTCTCTACACCCAAGGGATGAGGCCTCTTCCCTCCTGACGTGGTTTTCCCTCCCTCCTTCCCTCCCTCTCAGATCCGCCACCAAACCAGGACTGGCCTTTGCCATTGCCACCGACCACGGCTGCATTTGGGACCTGAAGTTCTGCCCCAGCGGCGCCTGGGAGCCCCCCTCCGTCCGGCGCAAGGTCAGTCACGCTCAATGGGCACTGCGGGGGGAGGGGGGGGCACCTGGGGGGAGCGGGCCCCTCTGCTCTCGGGTTGTGTCCTGGCTCTACTCCCCTCTTTGCAGGCCCCCCAGATGAGCCGCCTGGGCCTGCTGGCAGCGGCCTTCTCGGACGGACAGGTGCTGCTCTACAGCCTTCCTCACCCGGAGGCCCTGAGGGCCCAACAGACAGCCCAGGTAACAGGTAGGAAGAGCTGACAGACAGGAGAGGCCCTGGGGGGGGCAGCAGGGAAGGGTCTCTCACCCAAGTGGGGCAGGAAGAGGCAACATGGAAGCTGTGTCATGAATACCTTTTAAACAAAGGTTCTTTTTATTGCAATTTTCTGTCAAGTTCAGTGCCAGGAGTCAGGGTGTGAGTTGGTGGGTTTCTTCAACCACCATCAATCAATCATGCTCCGGACCAGCACCCTGATGAATTGGTGAATTTTTCTGCCCTCGCCAATTCCTCCAAAGTCAGACTCAAAGACATCTGCAGCCTGAAGTTCAAACACTTATTTAATATTTACAAAGTAGCAGAGTCGCTCGAAGCCGGCATTCTTCGGCTCAGCTCTTCTCTCACAGTACAACAAGAGATAAGAAAACACATTCCTTAGTCTGAAGGAAGTTCCGATGGAAATCATGTCTCATAGGTCACAGCAGGCTGTCAGTCAAACTGGCCTGCTGTTAACTGTTTCATTGCTGAAACACACACTTGCAAAACAGCAGAAACACTTGATTTACATTTCTTATACACACAACCAAAAATCCAACATTTTCAGTGTGAGAGAGTATCAAAACCTCAACAGAACAACATTTAGACATACAGATTCTATATAACTACATTAGATTCACAAGCAACCTACAGTTACATTGGCTAACAAACAGACGTTTTGACTTAGCATTCACACTCACATTCATTCATTGTCATTCATCCAAATATTTCCATATCCTTTTCTCCCTCCTTAGAGATGCACCTGGTTAGGCCAGGCCCTACTTTCCTTGCAGCCTGACAACACATAGTTCCAAAACTTCCAAAATGCTGCCAAAACGCCAAAAAAGAACATGCTTCCAAAATGCACTCCTTTCTCTTCCCTTGCGAAAAGAAGGAAGTGTCCAGAATTGCTTTCCATTGCAGATCTGACACTCCCTATACACCATCTCCACACAGCATGGCAGGTGAGCAGCTCCGCTGTCTGTCACAATTTTTGGATTGTAATAAGGTCTCCTATATAGCAATATTTTGCTGATGTTGTCTTCTGGTTGTAAACAAATGATAGACGTCTTCCATCCTGTAACATCCTGGCTCCATCTCAGTTTCCTGGCAGATCTTGACTCTCCTTGATTGGTGTTAGCAAACGCAAGCCTTGTGTTGACTTCCTTCTTAACATTTCCTTAACTTAAAAGAGCCATTGTCTCTGATTAACCTAAACACTCCCCCCACAAAAAAAATTAATCAAGTCAGCAAATGTTGACAGATGTAAACATTTATTTATTTATTTATTTATTTACAGCATTTATATTCCGCCCTTCTTTCTTACCCTGAAGGGGACTCAGGGCAGATCACATGACACATATAGGCAAACATTCAATGCCTTTTAACATAGAACAAAGACAAGACAAACATAGGCTCCGAGCTGGCTTCGAACTCATGACCTCCTGGTCAGAGTGATTCATTGCAGTGATTCATTGCAGCTGCTCTCCAGCCTGCGCCACAGCCTGAGCCCATTTCTCTTATCTCTCTTAAACATTTCTCTTATCACCATCACAGTTCTTATCACAGTTTACCAGGCAAGTCAACCATTTCAGTTTTCATTACAATTCAGCAAGCAGGTTGTTAATGGTTTAGTCATTGCAGGCCTTAATCTTCAGAATGGCATCTTCAAAATTAATTAGCTCTCATTCACTCATTCCTTTCATTCAGTTCCATTCGAAAATTCAAATATTAAATCCACATTTATCAAATCTGCACATCATTTTAATATGACGGCTATTGTCAGGAAGGAGCCCAGAGGTGCAAGAGGAAGGGGCGTGTGCAGCTGGCAGGCCCTTCTCCCTGCTTCTGCCTTTATTTATTTATTTATTTGCAGTATTTACATTCCGCCCTGCCTTCTCACCCCGAAGGGGACTCAGGCCGGATCACATTACACATACAAGGCAGACATTCAGTGCCTTTTTAACATAGGACAAAGACAGAGACAAACGCAGGCTCCGAGCTGGCCTCGAACTCATGACCTCTTGGTCAGAGTGATTGTCAGGACCCAGGCTGCAGAGCACCAATAACCATGCGCAGAGACCAGAATCTATCTAATATCTTTATTAAGGAAATATATAAAGTCAATAAAAATAAGTGTAGAATATAGTTCAGAAGTAGACCTTTCAGGAAAGGTCAAATATAGTCCAGGAAAACAATGTCCAATATGAGATATTAAAGTCCAAAGTTATAATCCAATAACCGAAACACACACTTTGCCAAGGAAAATGAGGGGAAATGACAAGGTCCTTTAATCCATGGAACTTGATGCAAGGCTGGAGAGCAAACTAGATTCTTGGCAAACAAGGCTTGATTCAAGGCAACAAGAAGCGAGGAACAAGAACAGGGTCCGTGGCGAAATCCGTGGCGAGGTCCGGGGAACAAGGCAGGGCTGGAACGAGAACAAGGTCCTGGAACTGGAGTAGCGTAGTCCACACACAATCTACTCCCGAAGCTGACGAATTGACTCCGCAAGGATTCCTTTGCGGGCAAACACCTATATAGGATCTTGTTTTCCCGCCAGGAACACTTTCTCTGGGGAACAAGAAACGAAACCTATACTGTGTCCAGATGCATGACTCCTTAAAGTTTCCCAAGGGAAGCAGACTTAATCAGCTAATTGTCTGGCAGCTATCCTGGCGCTGCGGCGAGTCGCCTCTCGAGCGCTTCTATCTTGATTATAATAATCCCGGCGAGAAAATGGGGGAGATTTCTGCTCAAGGCTTGTTTGGCTGTCTTCTGGTGGGCAAACATCTTGCAGGTGCAAGGGCTCCAAATCTGGCAGAAACGGTGGGAAACCCAAGTTTTCCTCTTCATCTGCCTCAATAGTACTAGGAACGGGACTACATGGCCCATGAGTCATCACAGTGATTTGTTGCAGTTGGCTGCTCACCAGCCTGCGCCACAGCCCGGGCCATGGGCCAGCCGTACCCTATCAGGACAGAACCTGCGCTCTGGCCATTCTTGCTGTGCCGGTCGGTGGTCATGGGGACCCCAAGGGCTTCTCTTGACCTTGACTACAGCCAGGAAAGATCATTGGAGCCCTCTTTTCCTCAGCTGCCCCTCAGGAATGGCCCCTCCGGACCCCCGGGGCAAATCCTGCTGTGTATGTGGAAAGGAAAGGAAAGGGGGCTGTCTGTTTCCCAAGAGACATCCACTTCAAAGTGGATAGACCAGCTTTGTTTTCTCTGTGTCTTCCTTTCTGGCAGAAGGGGGTTGGACTGGATCTCTTCCAACTCTACTATTCTGTGCCTCCAAACCATCACCTCCATCCCCTTCCTCCCCTTGCTCCTCCCCTGCCCCATAGGGGCCCCCTTTTTCCACCCCACCTCCTCCTGGGCTGTGTGGCCATGTTCCAGGAGTATTCTCTCCTGACATTTCATACCTCACAACCTCTGAGGATGCCTGCCATAGATGTGGGCGAAACGTCAGGAGAGAATCTATTTATTTCTTTATTACAACATTTATATCCCGCCCTTCTCACCTGAGAGGGGACTCAGGGCGGCTTACAATAAGCACACATATAAAAATTATACAACACACTATAAATCAATATAAAAATTATAACCTACGTGAACATTCATAAAAACATTCATAAAAACATTCTAAAATACATTCTAAAATGGGCGTGTTCATTTTAATATGACAGCTATTGTCAGGAAGGAGCCCAGGGGTGCAAGAGGAAGGGGCGTGTGCCTCTGCCTTTCTTGCTATGGACCCTGTCAGGACAGAACCTGCGCTCTGGCCATTCTTGCTGTGCCGGTCGGCGGTCATGGGGACCCCAAGGGCTTCTCTTGACCTTGACTACAGCCAGGAAAGATCATTGGAGCCCTCTTTTCCTCAGCTGCCCCTCAGGAATGGCCCCTCTGGACCCCCGGGGCAAATCCTGCTCTGTATGTGGAAAAGGAAAGTGGAGGGGTGTCTGTTTTCCCAAGAAACATCCACTTCAAGGCAGATAGACCAGCTTTGTTTTCTCTGTGTCTTCCTTTCTGGCGGAAGGGGGTTGGACTGGATCTCTTCCAACTCTACTATTCTGTGACTCCAGACCGTCACCCACCATCACCTCTGTCCCCTTGCTCCCCTTGCTCCTCCCTGCCCCATATGGGCCCCCTTTTCCCACCCCACCTCCTCCTGGGAAGCGCCTGTGTGCTCAGCCAGGCTTATCAGTTAATGAGGCTTGTAATTGCATCTGTCTGCAGGAATGAGTGATGGGGGGAGGAAGGTGCGGGTGATAAGGCTGGGTGCTCAGCCTGGCCCTCTTTCTTCTGCCGGTGATAATGGGGAATCTCTCCCTGGGGAGCCGGGCCTGGAGTGGGGCAGACTGCCAAGCCCCCTCCCTCCCTCCCTCCTTCCTTCCCTTTCTTGCTGGGCATCCCTGCAAGGCCTTGCATCAAGACTTGCAGGGCATCCTTTTCCCGCCTGGACTGCAGGCCTTCCAGGGATGGCGACACTTCCAGCCCATCCACACATATGGAGCTCTGTCCCAGGAGAAGCCCTGTGTCTCCCTCAAACCAGGCCCCTCCAAGACAGGCCTCCAGTTCAGTTATTCTGCCCAAAAAGAGAGCTATCTCTGAATCGTAGGATGTGTCTAATCTGCTTTGAAGTCTGGCTCACCTCCATAGCGTTGTTCCTCTGTTCAGTAACCATGCTTTTATTCTGTGAAGCTGTGTTTTAGAGTTTATTTATTTGATTTATTTACAGCATTTATTTTCCACCCTTCTCACCCCGAAGGGGACTCAGGGCGGATCACATTACACACATAAAGGCAAACATTCAATGCTATGACATAGAACAGAGACAGAGACAAGACGCTGGCCTCGAACTCATGACCTCTTGGTCAGAGTGATTTGTTGATTTGTTGCAGCTGGCTTGCTTTCCAGCCTGCGCCACAGCCCTCAGTTGATATATTAATCTGTTGTGATTGTTATGTATTTTATATTGTTGTATTTTATACCGCTGTATTTTATTGTATGTTGTTGGGCTTGGTCCCCATGTGAGCCTCCCCAAGTCGCCTTGGGGAGATGGGGCAGGATACAAAAATAAAGTTATTATTATTATTCCTTCTTATGTGCCAAGGTGGGCTGGCTTGTGGGTCTTTCCAGCAGCCTCCCTCTGCTGAACCATTGCCTGAGGAGTGAGTTGAAAGGGTCCCAATGTCGTTGAGCTTGTTCTGCTGTCTCTGCCATAATTCACAACAACCAGAGCGTGGTCAAGCGTGGTCTGGAGAGGAGAATGAGGAGGGGGGGGGAGGGAAGGGTGTTGGGAATGGACGAGCCGTTAAACTCTAATCACCCTCTTTATGAGATAAATTCCCATTAAAATAGCAGAGTAAAAATTGCAGCAGTGAGACTTACGCACAATGTGAGTTTCAGGCGGCCTCTTTGTCATCAGGAAGGCAAAGGGATGCAAAATTAGCTTTAAAGTCTGAAAGCATTTATTGAGGTAAAAAAAATCCATTGATGGATAGAAAAGCTTTGGACCTAACTAGCTAATCTATCCTGTTCTAATACACATAGACGGATTAAAATAACAAAGCTCTAGATAGCTACATCTTGCTAGTAGAGTGGACAGAGGCTTGTCCTCTCTGGAACAAAGCAGGAAGCTGGAAGGAATGGCGACCAAGCCTCGTGGGTCTGTTCTTCTCTAGGGCCATAAACATTCCAAAAGCCCAATTGGGGAAGTGACGTCAAAGCCCTAGGAGAGATCACATTTCTAAAGCATCAAAGGGGTGGGTTGACCTAAACAGGACATGAGGGAGGAAACAATAGTGAATCCTATCTAGGCATGCTTTGGAAACGGGGAAAGGATTCCCTCAATCTAACTCTATCATCTATCTAACTACATTTAGACTTGAATAGTCCAGGATGATTTCCAACAAAGGGAGTCTCCTGTGGCTGGCTGGCTCTCTGACTGACCACCCCTATGCTTCTGACTGACCACCCTTGTGTTCCCCCTTCTTCTAGGCAGCGGAGGCCTCTCTCCTCGGCACGCCATCTACAAGGTGGGTCCCCATCCCTTTCAATCCCTTTCAATCCCGGACCGCTCACAAGAGCTTTGAGGAAAGGAGGGGGCCCTTGAGGTCACCAAGCTGCCTCCATAAGCCCTTCCAGGCCACAGCTTTCTTCACTTCCAGTCTGCAGCCAGCTTCTTGTAGGGCAGGAATGGGCAGAGCCAGGCCAGGAGTCGAGGCCAGGAAGGCAGGGCTGAGGCTTCCACAACAGGAGACTAGGCCTGCTCCTGAGGCCCACTTCCCACCCATCTTGCATTCTCAGAGGCCTTCCCGTCCTCCGCAGGGTCTGCTCACTCCCGCCTCCTCCTCCTCCCACAGGTCCAGTGCGTGGCCTCCTTGCAGGTCAGCTCCATCCAGGCCGAGGGCTCCTCCGCTGAGTGTGGGCAGTGTTTCAGCTTGGCCTGGCTGCCCTCCAGGCCTCACCTGCACCTGGCCGCCTCCTTCTATGATGGTAAGTGTTGGAGACAGCAACCTCCCAAGCCTTTCACTATTTGTTTATTGATGTATATACTTGCTAACCTGTGTGCTATGTCCATGTGGATTTGCCAGTTTGACTCTCTGGAAGGGGTTCTAGACATGTGATTGTACTGAGCATGTTCAGACTCAGGACTCCATTTTGTATGAAATCTTGCACCAGACCATGTTGCTGTTTGGTCTCCAATATAATAAGTTTGCTTTAGACCTCAATGGAAGTGGATGCATGTATGTTTATGGACTTCAGTGAGTACAATTATACTTAAAGACTATGGACTATTGATTAAGAATGATACTCAACACAGAGAAGCTACATCCTATCCATAATTAAACTTTGATAAGAAATGTGCCTGTATGGTGAATTAATAAAAGATGTTTTATGAGTAAACAAGATAGGTTATTTTTCAAAAAAGACTTCTGTTTTTTGTTTTTTATTATTATTTTTTATTTTTTATTATTATTTCTGTGCATATTTTAAACTAAGAGGTTTCAAGGTATACATTTTGGGCAATTACATCTTCTGCTAACCAACTATATTTTTGTAGTGGCCTGTCTTTGTCCTTGGCAGTTTAAAGATAGCTGAATTACCTGTATGCCATTACATGGCTGCTTATGAATATCACTTGTTCAGAGGATTCATAACAAGATCATGCTTTTTTTGACTCGTGGTTTTCAAAAGATGGTCTCCATATGTTCATGGAGATTCACATTTGCCAAACGGATATGACATAATTTTTCCCCTTTTTAATGAGGTTATGATTGCCATTTCTTTCCAAAAAGGTATACCCCCAGAGACTGTTATTTTCCAGAAGTAAGGGAGGGAGCACTCGGAGAACGCTCTGCCCATGCTCCTGGCCTCAGTGCTGCACCAGCCACCCCTCACCTGCATCTCTGCTCCTTCCCTCCCCTCCCGCCTCTTCCTGCGCAGGCACCGTGGCCCTCTGGGACCTGGCCACCACCTCCCTGCTGCTGCGGATACGCCAGGCGGACGGCTCCCTCCGGCTCTTCCCCTTCCACTCCTTCCTGGCCCACGACCAGGCCGTGCGCAGCATCCAGTGGTGCAAGGCAGACAGGTGGGAGCACGGTGGGGGGCTGGCTAAGGGGAGGGAGCATCTCATGGTGACTTCCTGTGGGAGTGGGGAGTGCTCAAGCGACCCTGTCGGGGGGAACACCACACCCATGGGCCCCTCCCAGTGTTGTGGTAATCTCTGAGCGGTTAGACAATTTAACCCTCTCTGGGGGAGATTCCACCAAAAAGCAGCAGAGTAGCAAAAGCAAAGCTTTCAAATGCAGCAGATACTTACACGGGGCGAGCAAGAGAAGCCTTTGTCTATTTAGGATTGCAATGGAGTGCAGAGTCTCAGTAAAAGTTCAAAAAGTATTTATTCAGGTAAAAAGAATTCCATTGTAGATAGAAAGGCTTGGGAGCTGTCTAGTCTACTCTAGACTGGTTTCTAAGGAAAATAAGAAAGGAAAAATAACAAACATCTAAATAGTTACATCTTGCCAGGAGAGATGGGAGGATGTGTTGTTAGCTTGAAGAACAAAAGGAGAAGAGTGAACCAAAATGGTTCCAACCTCATGGTCCAGTTTATTGGGGCCATAAAAGACATTCTGACCAATGAGAAGTTAGTGTCCCTAAAGATTCACATTTCTACTTACTTCAAAGTAAGGGATGTGATGTAAACAGGAAAGAGTGAAACACAGTGAAGCCTATCTGGGCATGCTTTGGAAACAGAGAAAGGATTCCCTCAATTTAACTCTATCATCTGTCTGACTACATCTAGACTTGAGTAGTCCAGGGGGATTCCCAACACCCAGGACTCCAGTGGGGCATGGGGGGAGCTGGATAGTTGGAGAGACGGGGCCCAGGAAGACCCAGGTCCTCCCCTCTTGGCTTCACCCTCTGAAGCGCTATCCAAACTCCCGTTCCTTTGTGGAGGTCCAGCCTCCTGGCCATCTTTGCTCCTTTTCTGGGGAGCAAACACCAGGCTGTTATCAAGGCTTCTCTCCTCTCCCCATTCCAGCAATTTCCTGGTGACAGCTGGGAATGACCGGAAGATCAAGTTCTGGGACCTGCGCCGACTGCACGAGCCCGTCAACAGCATCAAGCGCTTCCTGAGCACAGAGATAGCCTGGCTGCTCTCCTCCTGCGGGGTCACGGTGGCCCAGGACAACTGCTACGCCCCGTGAGTCTCCGCCTCTCTCTCTGCCCCCCCCTCCCCACAGCTGAGGGCAAGGTGGGCTCTATTGGGGGGGAGCAAGACTGGCTACCCCCTTGGTCCCAGGGGTCAGGGGCGTGGCCTGGTCTCCCCCGCTGGGCAACTTTGGCTTCTCTTCTGCGCTGCAGGTACGGCCTGTGTGGCATCCACTACCTCGACGCTGGCTTCCTGGGCTTCCGGGCCTATTTCGTGGCCCCCCGCAAGGGCACCGTCTGGGTAAGCAAAGGGCCTGCCCCACACCTGCCCCCTCACACAGCCCCCTTTGCAGGAAAGCTCATGCAACTGTTGCCAGAACCTATCCTCTTCTTTTCCTACCTGCAGAGCATCTCTGGTTCCGACTGGCTGAACACAGTGGTCGCTGGGGACGTCACGGGGGAACTGGGGGTGGCCATGATGCCCGACCTCTCCCTCGACCCCCACAACGTCAAGCGGCCCTCAGAGCGCAGATTTGTAGGTATCTCCTCTCCGAATCAGAGTCCTTCTGTCACACCTTCTGGATTGTTGTAAGGTCACTTATATAGCAATATTTTGCTGATGATGTTGTCCCAAAGTTGTAAATGAATGATAGACGTCTTCCATTCTAAAATATCCTCAGTTTCCTGGACCAGACGTTGATTCCTCTTGATTGGTGTTAGCAAACACAAGCAGCTCTTCCCCAAAAGTTCATCAAGTCAGCAAATGTTGACAGATGTTAACAGATGTAAACATTTTTCTTATCATTCGCAGTTCTTACCACAGTTTGCCGGGCAGGTCAGCTATTTTAGGTCTCATTAGCAGGTTTTAATTACAATTCCTGAGCAGGTAGTTAATGGTTTGCAGGCCTTAGTCTACAGACTGGTGTCTTCAAATTTACTAACTCACTCATACCTCTCATTCATACCACATATGATCTTGTTACATCTTAACCCCTAAGGCAGGGGACCCCAAACTACGGCCCGCGGGCCACATGAGGCCCCTCAAAGGCATTTATTCGGCCCCCACAGTGGTGGCTCCCTCCTCCTCCTCCGAGGAAGGTGCGTGCTGCTGCCATCTTTCCCTCCTCCTCCCTCTCGGTGCACAAGCCTTTGGAGCCTTGCCTTTCTAGCCTTTCTCGCCTCCTCCTTCTGCTGCACCACCTCCTCTCTCGCCCGGTGTGTGCCTTGCAAAGCTCTGCTTTGTGTTTGTAAAGGTGTTTTAATAAATATTTTATTAATTATCAATTATTAAGGGGTGTTTTGCTTGTGCTTGTGGTGCACAAAGGCAGAAGGGAGTTGGACTAAATGGCCCAAGGGGTCTCTTCCAAGTCTCTTCGTTGTTGTTGTTGTTGTTATTATTACCATTGAGGTTGAGTGGCCATCTTTTAGGTTGCTTTGCTAGTGCTTTTGGTGCACAAAGGCAGAAGGATTTTAACGATTGTAACAATTGTTTTACCGATATTGATGTTTTTATTGGTATAATTGTTTTATTGCTGTGTTATTGATTTTTGATTGTTTTATTGGGCTAGGCCCCATGTAAGCTGCCCCAAGTCCCTTCGGGGAGATGGGGCGGGGTATAAAAATAAAGTTGTTATTATTATTATTATTATTATTATTATTATTATTATTATTATCAACACAACGACGTTGTATGGCACAGCAAACAAGATAGATATGCTGGATTTCGTTTCGCAAAACCACAAGTCGAACACTTCCCAAGTGTCTAGGACTGTGTGATGTATTTTCGGATGATGCGTGCAGATCCCAGCAGGGTGGCCTTTTGCAGTTGGCAGATGGTGATTTTGTCAATGTCTATTGTTTCCAAATGCCGGCTGAGATCTTTTGGCACAGCACCCAGTGTGCCCATCACCACCGGGACCACCTGCACTGGTTTCTGCCAGAGTCTTTGAAGTTCAATCTTGAGGTCCTGTTAGCGGCTGAGTTTTTCCTGTTGTTTTTCATCTATGCCAGGGGTCCTCAAACTTTTTAAGCAGAGGGCCGGTCCACAATCTTTCAGACTGTTGAGGGGCCGAATTATCATTTGAAAAAAAATACAAACAAATTCCTATGCACACTGCACATGTCTTATTTGTAGTGCAACAACAACAACAACGAAAGAACAATACAATATTTAAAAATGAAAACAATTTTAACCAACATAAATCTATTAGGATTTCAATGGAAAGTGTGGGTCTGCTACTGGCCAATGAGATAGTCAAGTTAATTAGGATTGTTGTTGTTGTTGTTGTGTGCCTTCAAGACATTTCAGACTTTGGCCGAGCCTAAGTCTAAAATTAATTATTTATTTACTGCATTTATTTACTACATTTATATCCTGCCCTTCTCACCCTGAAGGGGACTCAGAGCAGCTGTATGTACATACAATATATTATATTATTAGCATAACACAATATTAGCATTATATATTACTGTATTGAACTATACCACTATACTATTATATAATATGTAATATATAACATATAATTAATATTATTATATGGTATTACTATTAGTATTATATTGTATAACATAAGATTATTATCAATATCATATGTACATACAATATATTATATTATTAGCATAGCACAATATTAGCATTATACATTACTATATTGAACTATACCACTATACTATTATATAATACGTAATATATAACATATAATTAATATTATTATATGGTATTATTATTAGTATTATATTGTATAACATAATATTATTATCAATATTATATGTATATACAATATATTATTTTATTAAAACTAATACAAAAATATTATATTATAAAACTGAGGGCGGGGGCCAGGTAAATGACCTTGGAGGGCCGCATCCGGCCCCCGGGCCTTAGTTTGGGGACCCCTGCAGTAGAGTCTCACTTATCCAAGCTAAATGGGCCGGCAGAAGCTTGGATAAGCGAATATCTTGGATAATAAGGAGGGATTAAGGAAAAGCCTATTAAACATCAATTTAGATTATGATTTTACAAATTAAACACCAAAACATCATGTTATACAACAAGTTTGACATAAAAGGTAGTTCAATACGCAATAATGTTATGTTGTAATTACTGTATTTACTAATTTAGCACCAAAATATCACGATATATTTTTGATCCAACTCATGATTTTAACATTATTTTATATTGACTTTTTATGACTGTTTTTATCCATGTTGATGTTTTATTGTTGGCTGATTTGTTTAACGTTTTTGTTTTGATTTTGTGCTGTTGTGTCCGGGCATAGCCCCATGTAAGCCGCCCCAAGTCCCTTCGGGGAGATGGGGCGGGGTATAAGAATAAAGTAGTTATTATTATTATTATAAAACATTGACTACAAAAATGGCTTGGATAATCCAGAGGCTTGGCTAAGCAAGGCTTGGATAAGTGAGACTCTACTGTAATCCAGTAGTAAAAGCAATTGGCAAAATATAAATCCAAGTCTCAGATGTAGGAAATTAGTCCCGAAAAACAAGGCACCCTGAACTACAGAGCAAAAAGTAATACACAGTTTCCAGGCATGAACACAAGCGAAAGTCCTTTTCCATGAGCTTAAAATAAGGCAGGAGATGGGCTTCCAAAGATTGTTGCTACGTCTGAAATCACTTTCTGTTATTTAGCCATGTTTACAAGCCAGAAAGGCATTTCTCTGCCCTTGGCTTCCCACTCGTTTATTAGCTATTCAACCTCAACCTTGTATCTCTGTCTAAGTAAGATTCCTCTGACTCGCTGCCTGAAACACCTGGAGCTTGTTGATGTTCTGAATCGAGTGAAAGGTCGCCCTTATCATTATTTCCTGTTTCCTCGCCAGAGCCTTCAACATTCTCAGCATCAGAGCCTTCAAGATTTCCCACATCAGCATTGCTTTGGTCAGCCTGCATAAACCCAAATCTCCCTTCATCACCAGACTGAACCGCAACGCTCACTGATATATCCCTTTCAGGAACATCAAGTATCATGGCCAGGAGCTCTTGCAGGGCATGGTCCACAGGTGCAGAGATTTTGTGGGGAAAGCAGGACTAAATACAGAGCCGGAAGGGATCCAACGAGGGGGGGGGGGGGTTGGTTTGTGGTCCCTTGGAAGTTTCGCTCAGTGGTACCCCCACAGGCACAAACTGTGACCCCCATCAAGAACCAGTCTCCATTTAGTGTATTAACTCTGTCTTGTGTTTTTAATTTGTCTATTATATTTGAATGTTATGCTGATATTGTTTTTACCTACATAGCTATATTGGCTTTAACTGTCATATTTTGTTTTGTTTTGGGCTTGGCCCCATGTTAGCCACCCCGTGTCCCTTTGGGGAGATGGTGGTAGGATAGAAAAATAAAGTATTATTTTTATTTATTTATTTATTATTAGTCTCTCTTGTAACTTAATTCCAAATTTGGCTTTGAATGCAGTATTATTTTTTGTTTTACATATAATCCAATTCTGCTTATTATTCCATCTCGAAGGATCACCAATGGGAAGTAACATCGCACTTATTGTTTATTTAACTTAGTGTTATAATAGGTGTAGCGTTTAGTGTCCTGCTCACTTCAAACGACCAGCATGAACGCAGATCAAAGGCAGCTGCTATCAAAACCGATCTTTATTGAAGAACACACGACTTGGAAAAAGTCGAGAATGACATAATGTTTACATACAAGCAATTTTATCACCTTGGTTGCAACGTAACACCACACGTAAATATCATCACCAAACCCCACCCCCTGTATCACATTTCTACTATTCCCACACAAACTACTCATTATAATTGTTATGATTTTCACCCCCGAGTTCCCATGCTCTGCTGCCAGGTGTTTTCATGAGACATTCAGGAGTGTTGATGTTATGGCTCCAATTCCAGGGCTTGCAAATTCAGCCCTGGGAATTGGTCCCATGACAGTTTAGTATTTCAACGCATCCCACCTCAATCTTTTATCTTCTGTTTGTTGCACAAACAGGTATGTTTGTTGCTCTCTCGGATTCTGTACAGTCTGATTGATGCTCAGTGGCTGGGTCTGGGTGTCTGGCTTTTATGGGGGCACCAGGATGGAGGATGGAGGGAGGGTGGGTTTCTGGGCTTGGGGTGTCATTAGGTGTTGCCTGTACTCCCCCTTGAAGGATCCCGAATGGAAAGCAGGAGAACTATAAATCCCAGCAACTACAACTCCCAAATGTCAAGGTCTATTACAGGGGTCCTCAAACTTTTAAAGCAGAGGGCCGGTCCACAATCCTTCAGAATGTTGAGGGGCCGAATTATCATTTGGAAAAAAATACGAACAAATTCCTATGCATACTGCACATGTCTTATTTGTAGTGAAACAACAACAACAACAACAACAACAACAACAACAACAACAACAAAGAAATAAGAATACAATATTTAAAAATGAAAACAATTTTAACCAACATAAACCTATCAGGATTTCAATGGAAAGTGTAGGTAAGCTTCTGGTCAATGAAATAGTCAAGTTAATTAAGATTGTTGTTGTTGTGTGACTTCAAGTCATTTCAGACTTTGGCCGAGCCTAAGTCTAAAATTAATTATTTATTTACTGCATTTATTTACTACATTTATATCCCACTCTTCTCACCCCGAAGGGGACTCAGAGCAGGTATATGTACATACAATATATTATATTATTAGCATAGCACAATATTAGCATTGTATATTACTATATTGAACTATACCACTATACTGTAATATTATATGTAATATATAACATATAATTAATATTATTATATGGTATTATTATTAGTGTTATATTGTATTACATTATAATATTATTATCAATATTATATGTACATACAATATATTATATTATTAGCATAGCACAATATTAGCATTATATATTACTATAGTGAACTATACCACTATACTATTATATGTTATGTAACATATAATCAATATTATTATATGGTATTATTATTAGTATTATATTGTATAACATAATATTATTATCAATATTATATGTATATACAATATATTATATTATTAGCATAGCACAATATTAGCATTATATATTACTATAATGAACTATACCACTATACTATTATATGTTATGTAACCTATAATTAATATTATTATATGGTATTATTATTAGTATTATATTGTATAACATAATATTATTATCAATATTATATGTATATACAATATATTATATTATTAGCATAGCACAATATTAGCATTATATATTACTATAATGAACTATACCACTATACTATTATATGTTATGTAACCTATAATTAATATTATTATATGGTATTATTATTAGTATTATATTGTATAACATAATATTATTATCAATATTATATGTATATACAATATATTATATTATTAGCATAGCACAATATTAGCATTATATATTACTATAATGAACTATACCACTATACTATTATATGTTATGTAACCTATAATTAATATTATTATATGGTATTATTATTAGTATTATATTGTATAACATAATATTATTATCAATATTATATGTACATACAATATATTATATTATTAGCATAGCACAATATTAGCATTATATATTACTATATTGAACTATACCACTTTACTGTAATATTATATGTAATATATAACATATAATTAATATTATTATATGGTATTATTATTAGTGTTATATTGTATTACATTATAATATTATTATCAATATTATATGTATATACAATATATTATATTATTAGCATAGCACAATATTAGCATTGTATATTACTATAGTGAACTATACCACTATACTATTATATGTTATGTAACATATAATCAATATTATTATATGGTATTATTATTAGTATTATATTGTATAACATAATATTATTATCAATATTATATGTCATGGAGCCAATTCCCAGAGCTGAGTCTGCAAGCTCTGGAATTGGAGCCATAACAACAAGCACTCCCCGATAGCTCATGCAGACACCTGGCAGCGGAGCATGGGAACTTTTGGAGTGAGAATCAAAACAGCTTTAATGAATAGTTGGTGTTGTAGTGGTAGTAATGTGATATGTGGGGTGGGGTTTGGTGATGATATTTACGTGTGGTGTGACGTTGTAGCAAAGGTGATAAAAATGATTGTGTGTAAACATTATGTCATTCTCGACTTTTCCCAAGTCGTGTGTTCTTCAATAAAGATTGGTTTTGATAACAGCTACCTTTGGTCTGTGTTCATGCTGGTCGTTTGAAGTAAGCGTGACAATTATATGTATATACAATATATTATATTATTAAAACTAATACAAAAATATCTATATATATAAAAGAGTGATGGCATCAGGGCAGCGGACAAAACAACAAAACTATAGGGCCCCCAACCTCGAAATTTGACAACACAACCCATCAGCCACGCCTCTAGGTTGATACAACAAAAAGAAAAGAAAAATAAAGTCCTAATTAGAGGGGGAGGAATAATTGTTTTTATCCAATTGCTGCCAGTTACAAGGCTATGTTCCACCCACTTGGTCTCCTAGCAACCTACTCAGCCCAGGGGACAGGCACAAGAGTTTGGAGAGACCCCTAAGGGCCATCCAGCCCAACCCTTTCTACTATGCAGCAGGACACAATCCAAGCATTCACAACACATGGACAATGTATAAATACTATACAATACAACACAGGGACATGGACCCCCTCTATCCTCACCACTTTCCCAGGACACAAACAACCAAATGCATACTCAACATAAAGACAACCATACAACAGACATTCAATACCACCACTAACTCAACAAGTTCTCACCAATGCCACAGCAACGCGTGGCCGGGCACAGCTAAAACTGAGGGCGGGGGCCAGGTAAATGACCTTGGAGGGCCGCATCCGGCCCCCGGGCCTTAGTTTGGGGACCCCTGGTCTATTATCCCCAAACTCCACCCGTGTTCACATTTGTGCATATTGAGTCTTCGTGCCGAGTTTGGTCCAGATCCATCATGGTTTGGAGTCCACAGGGCTCTCTGGATGTAGGTGAACTACAACTCCCAAACTCAAGATCAACGCCCACCAAACCCTCCCAATATTATTAACATTGAGGCTGGGTGACCATCTGTCAGGGGTGCTTTGCTAGTGCTTTTGGTGCACAAAGGCAGAAGGAGGTTGGACTAAATGGCACAAGGGGTCTCTTCCAACCCTCTTTATTATTATTATTATTATTATTATTATTATTATTATTATTATTATTATTATTATTATTAACATTGAGGCTGGGTGACCATCTGTCAGGGGTGCTTTGCTTGTGCTTTTGGTGCACAAAGGCAGAAGAGGGTTGGACTAAATGGCCCAAGGGGTCTCTTCCAACCCTCTTTATTATTATTATTATTATTATTATTATTATTATTATTATTATTATTATTATTAACATTGAGGCTGGGTGACCATCTGTCAGGGGTGCTTTGCTTGTGCTTTTGGTGCACAAAGGCAGAAGAGGGTTGGACTAAATGGCCCAAGGGGTCTCTTCCAACCCTCTTTATTATTATTATTATTATTATTATTATTATTATTATTATTGACACAACGACGTTGTATGACACAGCAAACAAGATAGATATGCTGGATTTCGTTTCACAAAACCACAAGTCGAACACTTCCCAAGTGTCTAGGACTGTGTGATGTATTTTCGGATGATGCGTGCAGATCCCAGTAAGGTGGCCTTTTGCAGTTGGCAGATCGTAATTTTGTCAATGTCTATTGTTTCCAAATGCTGGCTGAGATCTTTTGGCACGGCACCCAGTGTGCCCATCACCACTGGGACCACCTGCACTGGTTTCTGCCAGAGTCTTTGAAGTTCAATCTTGAGGTCCTGATAGCGGCTGAGTTTTTCCTGTTGTTTTTCTTCAATGCGACTGTCACCTGGGATGGCAACATCAATGATCCAAACCTTGTTCTTTTCCACAACTGTGATGTCTGGTGTGTTGTGTTCCAGAACTTTGTCAGTCTGGATTCGGAAGTCCCACAGTATCTTTGCGTGCTCATTTTCCAATACTTTTGCAGGTTTGTGATCCCACCAGTTCTTAACTGCATGGAGGTGATACTTGAGGCATAGGTTCCAATGAATCATTTGGGCCACATAGTTGTGCCTCTGTTTGTAGTCTGTCTGTGCGATTTTCTTACAGCAGCTGAGGATATGATCAATGGTTTCATCTGTTTCCTTGCACAGTCTGCATTTTGGGTCATCAGCTGATTTTTCGATCTTGGCCTTAATTGCATTTGTCCTGATGTCTTGCTCCTGGGCTGCAAGGATCAGGCCTTCTGTCTCCTTCTTCAGGGTCCCATTCGTGAGCCAGAGCCAGGTCTTCTCTTTATCAGCTTTTCCTTCAATTTTGTCAAGGAACTTTCCATGCAGTGTTTTGTTGTGCCAGCTGTCAGCTCTAGTTTGTAGTGCGGTTTTCTTGTACTGGTTTTTTGTTTGCTGTGTTTTGAGGAGTTTCTGATTTTTGACTTCAATCAAAGCAGGTTCTTCACTTTGCTTGACATATTCTGCCAGGGCATGTTCTTCTTCTTTCACTGCTTGTTTTACTTGCAAGAGTCCTCTGCCCCCTGATCTTCTAGGCAGATATAGCCGGTCAACATCACTGCGAGGGTGCAGGGAATGATGAATGGTCATGAGTTTTCTTGTTTTTCTGTCCAAATTGTCCAGTTCCACCTGTGCCCAATTTATAATGCCAGCAGTATATCTTACGACAGGCATGGCCCAGGTGTTTATGGCCTTGATGGTGTTGCCTCCATTGAGCTTGCTTTTGAGAATTTTCCTGACCCTTTGTGTGTATTCTTTGCTGACCACAGTCTTCACATGTTCATGCTTGATGTTGTCCAGCTGTAATATGCCCAGATATTTATAGGCCTCTGGCTGGTGACACTTTATTGTTTGGCCATTGGGCATATTGATGCCCTCACTTTCAATGATTTTTCCCTTCTTCAATGCCACTGTTGAACATTTGTCCAAACCAAACTCCATGTTGATATCAGTGCTAAAAATTCGGACAGTGTTGGTCAGAGATTGGATTTCAGTTTCCGTTTTCCCATATAGCTTCAGGTCATCCATGTACATCAAATGTGAAATTTTGTGAGAATTCTTAGATGTTTGATAGCCGAGATTTGTTTTTTGTAAGATTGTTGACAGAGGGATCATGGCAATAATGAAAAGCAGAGGGGACAATGAGTCTCCCTGGAAAATTCCTCTCCTGATGTTGACAAGTCCATAGCTTTCATTTCCAACAAACAGTTCAGTTTTCCAGTGCTCCATCATGTTTTCAATGAAGGTGCCAACGTTTTTACTAATCCCGATGGCGTCCAGGCACTTGATGATCCAGCTGTGTGGGAGTGAGTCAAAGGCCTTTTTGTAGTCAATCCACGTCATGTGAAGATTAGCTTTTCGGCTCTTACAGTTCTCCAGAATCATTTTTTCAATCAATAACTGGTCTTTTGTGCCCCTGCTTTTCCGTTTGTTGCCTTTCTGTTCATCTGGCAAGATGTTTTTTTCTTCAAGATAGTCTTGAATTCTGTCAGCTATGATGCCAGTCAGTAGTTTAAACATAGTGGGCAGACACGTTATTGGCCTGTAGTTTCCTGGTGCTGCTCCTTTTGCTGGATCCTTTTGTATCAGGTATGTTAGGGTATGTTAGGTATGTTAGGTATGTTATTATTATTATTATTATTATTATTATTATTATTATTATTATTATTAACATTGAGGCTGGGTGACCATCTGTCAGGGGTGCTTTGTTTGTGCTTTTGGTGCACAAAGGCAGAAGGAGGTTGGACTAAATGGCGCAAGGGGTTTCTTCCAACCCTCTTTATTATTATTATTATTATTATTATTATTATTAACATTGAGGCTGGGTGGCCATCTGTCAGGGGTGCTTTGCTTGTGATTTTGGTGCACAAAGGCAGAAGGAGGTTGGACTAAATGGCACAAGGGGTGTCTTCCAACCCTCTTTATTATTATTATTATTATTATTATTATTATTAACATTGAGGCTGGGTGGCCATCTGTCAGGGGTGCTTTGCTTGTGATTTTGGTGCACAAAGGCAGAAGGAGGTTGGACTAAATGGCACAAGGGGTGTCTTCCAACCCTCTTTATTATTATTATTATTATTATTATTATTATTAACATTGAGGCTGGGTGGCCATCTGTCAGGGGTGCTTTGCTTGTGATTTTGGTGCACAAAGGCAGAAGGAGGTTGGACTAAATGGCGCAAGGGGTGTCTTCCAACCCTCTTTATTATTATTATTATTATTATTATTATTAACATTGAGGCTGGGTGGCCATCTGTCAGGGGTGCTTTGCTTGTGATTTTGGTGCACAAAGGCAGAAGGAGGTTGGACTAAATGGCGCAAGGGGTTTCTTCCAACCCTCTTTATTATTATTATTATTATTATTATTATTATTATTATTAACATTGAGGCTGGGTGGCCATCTGTCAGGGGTGCTTTGCTTGTGATTTTGGTGCACAAAGGCAGAAGGAGGTTGGACTAAATGGCACAAGGGGTTTCTTCCAACCCTCTTTATTATTATTATTATTATTATTATTATTATTAACATTGAGGCTGGGTGACCATCTGTCAGGGGTGCTTTGCTTGTGCTTTTGGTGCACAAAGGCAGAAGGAGGTTGGACTAAATGGCACAAGGGGTTTCTTCCAACCCTCTTTATTATTATTATTATTATTATTATTATTATTATTATTATTATTAACATTGAGGCTGGGTGGCCATCTGTCAGGGGTGCTTTGTTTGTGCTTTTGGTGCACAAAGGCAGAAGGAGGTTGGACTAAATGGCACAAGGGGTCTCTTCCAACCCTCTTTATTATTATTATTATTATTATTATTATTATTATTATTATTATTATTAACATTGAGGCTGGGTGACCATCTGTCAGGGGTGCTTTGCTTGTGCTTTTGGTGCACAAAGGCAGAAGGAGGTTGGACTAAATGGCACAAGGGGTTTCTTCCAACCCTCTTTATTAATATTATTATTATTATTATTATTATTATTATTATTATTATTATTATTATTATTAACATTGAGGCTGGGTGACCATCTGTCAGGGGTGCTTTGTTTGTGCTTTTGGTGCACAAAGGTAGAAGGAGGTTGGACTAAATGGCACAAGGGGTCTCTTCCAACCGTCTTTATTATTATTATTATTATTATTATTATTATTATTATTATTATTTTCACAAAGACACAGTATAACACAGCCAACGAGATATATATGCTGGATTTCATATCACAAAATCACAAGTTATTATGATGATTATTATTAACATTAAGGCTGCATTTGTTCTCACTTTTTTTACTTCAAAATAAGATATGTGCTGTATGCATACGAATTTGTTCATTATTTTTTTCCCAACTATAGTCCGGCCCCCCAACAATCCCAGGGACTGTGAACTGGCCCCTTGTTTAAAAAGTTTGGGGACCCCTGGTATCGGGTATTGGTGCCAAAATGTGGTCCAGTGAATGATAATGCATCCTGCCTATCAGATAATTTACATGACAGTTCACAACAGGAGCAAAGTGACAGTTGACAAGTAGCAACGAAAATAATGTTAGGGTTGGGGGGGGGGGGGGTCACCACAATATGAGGAACCGTATTAAGGGGTCTCGGCATTAGGAAGGGTGAATAAAGAGAAAGGCCGCTCTCTGAAGACAACGGGGGGGGGGGGGGGGATGCTCTTGACAAAAGGGAGGGTCCATAAAGCAGCCTCAGGTGGGGAGGGGGCAACATCATTAACGGCCGGCCACGGCTGAGCGGGCCCTGAGACCCTCCTGGGGACCCAGAAGATTGATCTCCCACCCACCCCCCCCCACCCCCGGGCCCAGGGGTCTCTCTCCCACGGCCACCTTTGAGGGGGGGTCTCCTTGGAGGAAATGGGGGCTGGAGGAGGGGGTCTCTTGCGGAATGGCCACCCCATCCTCCCCAGATCTGATGCTCTATCGGCCCCAACCAGCCCTGCTCTGAGAGTGATGCCGATCTCAAACTGCGGGCATTTAACATGATCAATGGCGCTCCCCATTATTCCCAGTTCGGGAGTGGGGGGCATGGCTGGTCCCATAAAGGCAACTGTGATAAGCAGCAACAGAAGGCAAACATTATATTGCTTAACGTGTTGTTGAAATCTTTCATGGCCAGAATCACTGGGTTGCTGTGAGTTTTTTTTCCGGGCTGTATGGCCATGCTCCAGAAGCATTCTCTCCTGATGTTTCTGTTGGGAATCACCCTGGACTGCTCAAGTCTAAATGTAATAATAATAATAATAATAATAATAATAATAATAATAATAATAATAATTACAAACTAGAGCTGACAGCTGGCACAACAAAACACTGCATGGAAAGTTCCTTGACAAAATTGAAGGAAAAGCTGATAAGGAGAAGACCTGGCTCTGGGACAATAACAATAATAATAATAATAATAATAATAATAATAATAATAATAATAATAAGCTTTATTTATATCCCTCCCCCTCTTAAAAGGGGCTTAAAAGTGAAGCATGTGTATGTGTGTGCGTGCGTGGAGGAGGTATAATAATAATAATAATAATAATAATAATAATAATAATAATAATAATAATAATTGTGTGGTTTTCTGGCATTGTGTATTTCTGCCGCTTCTGTGACTGTTAATTTGGGTTTTGATGATTCCGTAGCCCACTTGTCGATGGATGTCCAGAATCAGCAGCATCCACCGCGGTCCTTTTTATCCTGGGCGACGACCGAGCCAGTCTAGACTTCGTTTGGGTTTGATTCTCCATAATGCTAATGGGTTCATATCCTAATCTGATCCTCAGCTGCTGTAAGAAAATCGCACAGACAGACTACAAACAGAGGCACAACTCTGTGGCCCAAATGATTCATTGGAACTTCTGCTTCAAGTACCACCTTCCAGCAGCAAAGAACTGGTGGGATCACAAACCAGCAAAGGTCGTGGAAAATGAGCACGCAAAGATACTGTGGGACTTCCAAATCCAGACTGACAAAGTTCTGGAACACAACACACCAGACATCACAGTTGTGGAAAAGAAAAGGGTTTGGATTATTGATGTCGCCATACCAGGTGACAGTCGCATTGACGAAAAACAACAGGAAAAACTCAGCCGCTCTCAGGACCTCAAGACTGAACTTCAAAGACTCTGGCAGAAACCAGTGCAGGTGGTCCCGGTGGTGATGGGCACACTGGGTGCCATGCCAAGAGATCTCAGCCAGCATTTGGAAACAATAGACATTGACAAAATTACGATCTGCCAACTGCAAAAGGCCACCCTACTGGGATCTGCACGCATCATCCGAAAATACATCACACAGTCCTAGACACTTGGGAAGTGTTCGACTTGTGATTTTGTGAAACGAAATCCAGCATATCTATCTTGTTTGCTGTGTCATACAACGTCGTTGTGTCAATAATAATAATAATAATAATTGTGCGGTTTTCTGGCATTGTATATTTTTGCCGCTTCTGTGACTGTTAATTTGGGTTTTGATGATTCCGTAGCCCACTTGTCGATGGATGTCCAGAATCAGCAGCATCCACCGCGGTCCTTTTTATCCTGGGCGACGACCGAGCCAGTATAGACTTCGTTTGGGTTTGATTCTCCATAATGCTAATGGGTTCATATCCTAATCTGATCCTCAGCTGCTGTAAGAAAATCGCACAGACAGACTACAAACAGAGGCACAACTCTGTGGCCCAAAGGATTCACTGGAACCTATGCCTCAAGTACCACCTCCCAGCAGCAAAGAACTGGTGGGATCACAAACCTGCAATGATCCTCAGCTGCTGTAAGAAAATTGCACAGACAGACTACAAACAGAGGCACAACTCTGTGGCCCAAAGGATTCATTGGAACCTATGCCTCAAGTACCACCTCCCAGCAGCAAAGAACTGGTGGGATCACAAACCTGCAATGATCCTCAGCTGCTGTAAGAAAATTGCACAGACAGACTACAAACAGAGGCACAACTCTGTGGCCCAAAGGATTCATTGGAACCTATGCCTCAAGTACCACCTCCCAGCAGCAAAGAACTGGTGGGATCACAAACCTGCAAAAGTATTGGAAAATGAACATGCAAAGAGACTGTGGGACTGGGAATCCTGGGAATTTAGAGCCTGGCAGTCTGGAAGGGCCCAGAGACTCCATTGCATTGGAGCATGGGCCTTCCCGTCAGGTAGTTTGGATTTCAAGCCCCATCATTCCTAACAGTCTCAACTGTGGACAAGTCTACAGAGGGAGGAACACATGCAGCAGCATTGCCCAGGCAGGAATCAAGGCACAGGAAAGGCACTGCAGACTCATCCAAGCAGAGAATCATAGAATCATAGAATCATGGATTCTATGGAAAGGCACTGCAGACTCATCCAAGCAGAGAAGCCAGCCGTAGAAGAGCCCCAGATGAACCAGCCTGGACACAGAAGATGATTCTCTGAGAATAGAGAAATGCTGGACCACTCTCACAACCCCCACGTCAGGCTAGACCAGGGGTCCCCAAACTTTTTAAGCAGAGGGCCGGTCCACAATCTTTCAGACTGTAGAGGGGCCGAATTATCATTTAAAAAAAAAAATACAAACTAATTCCTATGCATACTGCACATGTCTTATTTGTAGTGCAACAACAACAACGAAAGAACAATATAATATTTAAAAACAATTTTAACCAACATAAACCTATTAGAATTTCAATGGAAAGTGTGGGCCTGCTACTGGCCAATGAGATAGTCAAGTTAATTAGGATTGTTGTTGTTGTTGTGTGCCTTCAAATCATGTCAGACTTGGGCTGAGCCTAAGTCTAAAATTAATTATTTATTTACTACATTTATTTACTACATTTATATCCCACCCTTCTCACCCCGAAGGGGACTCAGAGCAGCTGTATGTACATACAATATATTATATTATTAGCATAACACAATATTAGCATTATACATTACTATATTGAACTATACCACTATACTATTATATAATATGTAATATATAACATATAATTAATATTATTATATGGTATTACTATTAGTATTATATTGTATAACATAAGATTATTATCAATATTATATGTATATACAATATATTATATTATTAAAACTGATATAAAAATATTATATTATAAAACTGAGGGCGGGGGCCAGGTAAATGACCTTCGAGGGCCGCATCCGGCCCCCGGGCCTTAGTTTGGGGACCCCTGATCTATGCGACTGTCACCTGGGATGGCAACATCAATGATCCAAACCTTGTTCTTTTCCACAACTGTGATGTCTGGTGTGTTGTGTTCCAGAACTTTGTCAGTCTGGATTCGGAAGTCCCACAGTATCTTTGCGTGCTCATTTTCCAATACTTTTGCAGGTTTGTGATCCCACCAGTTCTTTGCTGCTGGGAGATGGGACTTGAGGCATAAGTTCCAATGAATCATTTGGGCCACATAGTTGTGCCTCTGTTTGTAGTCTGTCTGTGCGATTTTCTTACAGCAGCTGAGGATATGATCAATGGTTTCGTCGGTTTCCTTGCACAGTCTGCATTTTGGGTCATCAGCTGATTTTTCAATCTTGGCCTTAATTGCATTTGTTCTGATGGCTTGCTCCTGGGCTGCAAGGATCAGGCCTTCTGTCTCCTTCTTCAGGGTCCCATTCGTGAGCCAGAGCCAGGTCTTCTATTATTATTATTATTATTATTATTATTATTATTATTATTATTATTATTATTAATTGCCTTTGTCCTGATGTCTTGCTCCTGGGCTGCAAGGATCAGGCCTTCTGTCTCCTTCTTCAGGGTCCCATTCGTGAGCCAGAGCCAGGTCTTCTATTATTATTATTATTATTATTATTATTATTATTATTATTAATTGCCTTTGTCCTGATGTCTTGCTCCTGGGCTGCAAGGATCAGGCCTTCTGTCTCCTTCTTCAGGGTCCCATTCGTGAGCCAGAGCCAGGTCTTCTATTATTATTATTATTATTATTATTATTATTATTATTAATTGCCTTTATCCTGATGTCTTGCTCCTGGGCTGCAAGGATCAGGCCTTCTGTCTCCTTCTTCAGGGTCCCATTCGTGAGCCAGAGCCAGGTCTTCTCCTTGTCAGCTTTTCCTTCAATTTTGTCAAGGAACTTTCCATGCAATGTTTTGTTGTGCCAGCTGTCAGCTCTAGTTTGTAGTGCGGTTTTCTTGTACTGGTTTTTTGTTTGCTGTGTTTTGAGGAGTTTCTGATTTTTGACTTCAATCAAAGCAGGTTCTTCACTTTGCTTGACATATTCTGCCAGGGCATGTTCTTCTTCTTTGACTGCTTGTTTTACTTGCAAGAGTCCTCTGCCCCCTGATCTTCTAGGCAGATATAGCCGGTCAACATCACTGCGAGGGTGCAGTGAATGATGAATGGTCATGAGTTTTCTTGTTTTTCTGTCCAAATTGTCCAGTTCCACCTGTGTCCAATTTATAATGCCAGCAGTATATCTTATGACAGGTATGGCCCAGGTGTTTATGGCCTTGATGGTGTTGCCTCCATTGAGCTTGCTTTTGAGAATTTTTCTGACCCTTTGTGTGTATTCTTTGCTGACCACAGTTTTCACATGTTCATGCTTGATGTTGTCCAGCTGTAATATGCCCAGATATCTATAGGCCTCTGGCTGGTGACACTTTATTGTTTGGCCATTGGGCATATTTATGCCCTCACTTTCAATGATTTTTCCCTTCTTCAATGCCACTGTCGAACATTTGTCCAAACCAAACTCCATGTTGATATCAGTGCTAAAAATTTGGACAGTGTTGGTCAGAGACTGGATTTCAGTTTCCGTTTCAGCTTCAGGTCATCCATGTACATCAAATGTGAAATTTTGTGAGAATTCTTAGATATTTGATAGCCGAGATTTGTTTTTTGTAAGATTGTTGACAGAGGGATCATGGCAATAATGAAAAGCAGAGGGGACAATGAGTCTCCCTGGAAAATTCCTCTCCTGATGTTGACAAGTCCATAGCTTTCATTTCCAACAAACAGTTCAGTTTTCCAGTGCTCCATCATGTTTTCAATGAAGGTGCCAACATGATGGAGCACTGGAAAAACTGAACTGTTTGTTGGAAATGAAAGCTATGGATTATTATTATTATTATTATTATTATTATTATTATTATTATTATTATTAAGGGGGTTGGACTAGATGGCCCAAGGGGTCTCTTCCAACCCTCTTTATTATTTTTATGATGATGATGATGATTTTTATTATTATTATTATTATTATTAACATTGAGGCTGTATTTGTTCCCTTTTTGTTTGTTTTTTTTACTTCAAAATAAGACATGTGCAGTGTGCATAGGAATTTGTTCATAGTTTTCTTTTAAACTATAGTCGGGCCCTCCAAGGGTCTGAGGGACCGTGAACTGGCCCCCTGCTAAACAAGCTAAGTCTCATCTTCTGAAGGAGGCAAAAGGTAATAATATCCCTGCAACTCCATTTTGCCCAAAGAGAGACAAGATGTGCCTCCTCGCAGGGAGAAAGAGAAGCAGAAGACTGAAAAATGGCAAATGGCCACATGGCCAGCCCAGGGCAATAAAACTTTTTAAAAGGAAGTTGCCTCACAGAGTTCCATGGCTACATCATCAAAGGGCAGTAGAGACAGTGGCTAGCAGGAGGAGGAAGGACAAAGCCCTTTTGGGAAAGCATGCATAGCAATGTGTGGGAAGGAGCCCCTCCGCTTGGCCCTGTCTCTAGCCTAGCTCCTCATTGAGGACTGGAACCTTGATGACACAAGAGACTTGAGCAGTTTATTTATTTATTAGACGGGTATACCGCTACTCCCAGTTTGGCTCGGAGTTCAGGGATGAAACCTAACACCTCTCCTCCCTTTACCCTTGCAGCCCGTCTACAAGGCGGACCTCTTGCCCCGCAGCTGCCCCCTCCCCAGCAGAGAGGGCCCTGGATCGGGGCCTGCGGGGGCAGGAGAGAGGCCCCGGGCACCGGAGGGCAGGAGCTACAGCCAGGCAGTGGCCCAGAGTTACCTCCTCTTCCAGGACACGGATCTGGTGAGTTGCAGGCCGTGATGGTGGTGGGGGGAGGTGTGTCTCTTTGAGCCCCCTCCCCATGTGGAGAGGCTTCCCTGCTGCTGTTTGGCTTTGTGGGGGCAGCTGGGGGATGTGGCTCAGCCCACCGCACAGAGGAAAGAGGGGCTTTCCTATTGGCCCCTTCCCCACTTTTCCTCCTGCTGGCTGGCTGGTGATAAGGCCTTCTTTCCCAAGCCCATCCATCATTGCCTGCAAGCGTGATGGATGCCCAGGCAGCCCCCTGGCCCCTTCCCAGCCAGGCCTGACACCAACCCTTCCTTCCTTCCTTCCCTCCATCCCAGAGGAGCTTCAAGAGCTTCCGCCGAAAGACCCGCAAGCACCAGCATCACGGCTTCCCTGAAGCCAAGGAGGGAATCATCCTGGGGAGGCTGCAGCTGGAGGCCGTCCACAAGGTGAGCGTAAGTGGGGGAGACCGAGAGTGGGATTTAGGGACATTCTGGGGCGGCCACCTGACCTCACGCCGGCCCCTCCCTCCCTCCCTGCTGCAGGTGTGCTTCAGCCCCAACCTGTCCTGCCACAGCTGGGTGGCCTCGGGCGGCCACTCGGGCCTGGTGCGGCTGCACTGCCTCCGCGCCCTGGTCTCCCCGCCCAGCCACAAGCTGCAGAAGGAGTGCCAGGCCCAGTTTGGCGCCATGACCCAGGCGGACGGAGAGCGGGGCACCTGCCTGGACAGCCCTTTGGCCCCCGCAACAGTGTCCTCGGTGGCCGTCAGCTGAAGACTCGGGAGGACCCTCGGGGCTCAACGCAGCGAGGGGGGCCTCGGCAGAGCAGACTGGGCCCACGAGGGGGTCGCGTCGAAGCCGGCAGCTGGGCTGCAAGTGGCGGGAGTCCGGGGCGGAGGGGCCAAAGGGACTGCCGGAAGAGGCTTGGACTGGAGTCCGGCTGCAGCCTCTGGTTCCGGCCTCCCTCCCTGGCCGCTGGCCCCGTGTGAGGAAGCGAGGAATGGGAAGGAAGCCTCCCTTGGCTGGACCAGAAGAGGAGGAAGAAGAGGACGGGGGGCCAAGGACCAGGAGCCCAAGCCTGGCCCAGCCCTCCATTGGGGGCACAGCCTTGCTCACATTGAGCGCCTGCCTTTCTTCTGTTAACTGTTATTAAAGTGAATGTGTTTTGTAAAAGGCCTCCCTCCCTCGCCACCGACCCATGAGTTTGGGGAGGGGGTGGCGGCAAAGGGGCAGCCTCACAGCCCCCCAGCAGCCTGCCCTGGGTTCCCTTTCTGCTTTGGAGACCCAAAAGGTTCCCTTTGGATCCCGCGCATGAGACAAAGCATGTGCTGCATTGGGACCATGTGTTTGGAGCTCCTTCCCCTCCCCACCATATGGCTTCATCCTCTCCCCCTATACACACACTTCTGCCAACAGCCTGCTGTTTGGTTTGAGGCACATTGCTTTATTGGGTTCACTGGTACACGTGGCACACGAGAGACAGACAGACAGACTCACAGAGACACACACGTACTCCACAAGGTCACGGACACAACGCGTGGCATGCGCGCTCCTCCCTGGCGCAGAGGGTTGCGGCAACCTTCCCCGTCACTGTTGGCAGGAGGCTGGGTTTGGGGCCCTGGAGCACCACACCTCACGGGTGACCACCTGCCGCTGGACAGAGCGCACCTGGGTGGGCCTGTGCTGTGGGGCAGGGGCTCGCTTCCCAAGAGGCCACCGCTGCTGCTGCTGCTGCTGCTCCCCTGGGGGCTCCGTCCCTGCCAAGAGCATTCCTTGGCATGCAGGTAGGCCAGGTCTTGGACTTGGCTACCAGGAGGTGGGCTTGGCCACCCCTCCCCACCCACGGCAGTCCTCCAGAGGGACCACCGCTAAGCATGTTCATGCCACACAGGACAATCCCAAGGATTCTGTGGGGAGCCTTTTCCCGGGGCACCCCGTTTAGATCTGATTAGGGTTTGCTGCAGAAACAGACAGCAAAGGAGCGGATGGACGGCGGCCTGGAGGCTGGACAGAGGGTCCCTTGAGCCACCCTTTTGGGGAGGGTCTTCCTACCCCCTTCCAGAGAAGACATCCATAGTGCAAGTGTTTGCTGTTAGCATGACACACACACACACACATGCAGAGACAGACACGAGAGGGGGAGGCAGCGGCCTGGCCAAGCGACACGGGCCCGGCTGGAGGGGCAGGGCGGCCTCTCCTTGACCGCTGGAGGCCCGGGTGGATCCCTTGGCAGCGACACATCGAAGACACTGAGGCAGAGATGGGCAAGGGAAGCGGCGGGGCGGGCGGGCGGGCGGGCGGGCGGCGTCCCTCCGTCTGGCTGGAATGTGGCACGAAGATGGGAGGGGGCCGGGCCGCCCCTCTCTTCTGTGGGGCCTTCCCCCCAACCCCCCGCATGCTCTGGCCGAACACGGAGGGCGGGGACCCCGGGCAGCAGGAGGCTGAGGCTGGCAGTGCAGGCGCCGAGGGGGGGCCCGGCCTCAGTCCCGGGGGTCCTGGCACTGGCGGCAGGTTTCCATGTCTCCCAGGTAGCGCTCCACCTGGATGGTGCAGGAGAAGAAGCCAAACTTGCTCTGGAGCAGGGCCGTGGCCTCCTGCAGCACGGCCTCCATGTCGGCATCGGGCTCTGCGGGCAAGAAGAAACGGCGGCTGAAGTGGGTCAGGAATGTCCCAGTAGTGCCTTCGAGGAACCTTGGGGCCAAAGGGCAGAGCGGCAGCCCAAAGCCCACCCGGTCCCCTCTCTTTCTCTTCTCCCCCACCCTATTATTATTATTATTATTATTATTATTATTATTATTATTATTTACAGCATTTATATTCTACTCCTCTCACCCTGAAGGAGGCTCAGGGCGGATCTCAGAACATTTACATGGCAAACATTCAATGCCGTTAGACATGCAGGACAAGCAACAGATAGAGGTATTAGGTCTGCATTTTTGTAACTTTGGCGGTTGTACTCGATTCCGGCCACAAGAATCCGCTATGGTGAGCCCTTGATCACAAACTCCTCCTGTTCCTTGATCGCCAGCATTAATATTTCCTTTTATGGTGCTGTAAAATATCTCCCCGCTTAAGTGGTGCCTAATTTCTCTACTCACAGCTCACAGCTGGTTTTGAACTGCTTAGGTAGACAGCAAGCTGGGCTGAAGGTCGGGTGCTCACCCCGGATCACAAACTCCTGTTCTTTGACCACCAGCATTAATCTTTCCTTTTATGGTGCCATAAAATATCTCCTCACTTAAGCGATGCCTGATTTCTCTACCCACAGCTCACAGCTGTTTTTGAACTGCTTAGTTGGACAGTGAGCTGGGCTGAAGGTCAGGTGCTCACTTCTGATCACAAATTATTATTTACAGCATTTATATTCTACTCTTCTCACCCTGAAGGAGGCTCAGGGCGGATCTCAGAACATATACGTGGCAAACATTCAGCTCACAGCTGTTTTTGAACTGCTTAGGTGGACAGTGAGCTGGGCTGAAGGTCGGGTGCTCACCCCGGATCACAAATTATTATTATTTACAGCATTTATATTCTACTCTTCTCACCCTGAAGGAGGCTCAGGGCGGATCTCAGAACATATACATGGCAAACATTCAGCTCACAGCTGTTTTTGAACTGCTTAGGTGGACAGTGAGCTGGGCTGAAGGTCGGGTGCTCACCCCGGATCACAAATTATTATTCTTTACAGCATTTATATTCTACTCTTCTCACCCTGAAGGAGGCTCAGGGCGGATCTCAGAACATATACATGGCAAACATTCAGCTCACAGCTGTTTTTGAACTGTTTAGGTGGACAGTGAGCTGGGCTGAAGGTCAGGTGCTCACTTCTGATCACAAATTATTATTTACAGCATTTATATTCTACTCTTCTCACCCTGAAGGAGGCTCAGGGCGGATCTCAGAACATATACATGGCAAACATTCAGCTCACAGCTGTTTTTGAACTGCTTAGGTGGACAGTGAGCTGGGCTGAAGGTCGGGTGCTCACCCCGACCCGGGCTTCGAACTGCCAACCTTTCGGTTGGTAGGGATCTATTGCTGCTGGTGATCAGCTAGCTGTGCTAAAGCCCAGCACACTTAAATGCTATAAGTAATGTACTCACCAATGGCTAGGTGGACAGCCACCATGTGGTGGCTGAGGGTCAGGGCCCAGAGGTGCAGGTCGTGGGTGGCCTTCACTCCTTTGACCGACAGCAGCAGCTCCTTCACCGCCTGGAACTCCACGCCTCGTGGGGCCCCTGCGAGAGACAAAGAGGAAGAGGTAGCTGTGTGTTGTCAAAGGCTTTCACGGCCAGAATCGCTGGAGTGTGGAGTGGTTTCTGGGCTGTACGGCCAATATGTTGTAGCAGCATTTTCTCCCGACATTTTGCCTGCATCGGCCTCAGGCCCTTTCCTTTTCCCCCTCAGCCGCTTAAGCGGCTGAGGGGGAAAAGGAAGGGGCCTGAGGCCGATGCAGGCGAAACGTCGGGAGAAAATGCGGCTACAACACATTGGCCGTACAGCCCAGAAACCACACAGCACACTGAAATTGAGCAATTTAAAACGGCCACAGATGGTGAGAACCTGGCCGCGGATACGGGAACCTGAGACGCAGATAAGGGAACCTGAGACGCAGATAAGGGAACCTGAGACGCAGATAAGGGAACCTGAGACGCAGATAAGGGAACTTGAGACACGGACACGGGAACCTGAGACACGGATACAGGAACCCGAGACGCGGATACGGGAACCTGAGACGCGGACATGGGAACCTGAGACGCAGATATGGGAACCTGAGACGCGGACACGGGAACCTGAGACGCAGATACGGGAACCTGAGACGTGGACACGGGAACCTGAGACGCAGATACGGGAACCTGAGACGTGGACACGGGAACCTGAGACACAGATACGGGAACCTGAGACGCGGATACGCAGATACGGGAACCTGAGACACAGATACGGGACCCTGAGACGCAGATACGGGAACCTGAGACGCAGATACGGGAACCTGAGACGCAGATACGGGAACCTGAGACGCAGATACGGGACCCTGAGACGCAGATACGGGAACCTGAGACGCAGATACGGGAACCTGAGACGCAGATACGGGAACCTGAGACGCGGATACGGGACCCTGAGACGCAGACACGGGACCCTGAGACGCAGATACGGAACCCTGAGACGCAGACACGGGAACCTGAGACGCGGATACGGGACCCTGAGACGCGGATACGGGAACCTGAGACGCAGATAAGGGAACCTGAGACGCAGATAAGGGAACCTGAGACGCGGACATGGGAACCTGAGACGCGGATACGGGAACCTGAGACGCGGATACGGGAACCCGAGACGCGGACACGGTACCCTGAGACGCGGACACGGGACCCTGAGACGCGGATACAGGAACCCGAGACGCGGATACGGGAACCTGAGACGCGGACATGGGAACCTGAGACGCAGATATGGGAACCTGAGACGCGGACACGGGAACCTGAGACGCAGATACGGGAACCTGAGACGCAGATACGGGAACCTGAGACGCAGATACGGGAACCTGAGACGCAGATACGGGAACCTGAGACGCAGATACGGGAACCTGAGACGCAGATACGGGAACCTGAGACGCAGATACGGGAACCTGAGACGCGGACACTGGAACCTGAGACGCAGATACGGGAACCCGAGACGCGGATACTGAGCCCATTAAGCGGCAGCCGGCGCTTGGCCGGCCTGAGACTCATTGGAATTCATGTATATATAATCAAAGTCGTGTTAACCTGCGAAATGCACCATGGTACCAAGGTCACGAAATTAATATTTTGACCGGGGGGTTTTTCGAGGCTGGGAAAGGGAGCAGGGTCCTTACCTTCCATGAGGACCCGGAAGACGTCACGGAGGATCGTGGCCGTGGATCCCAGGACGAAGACGGAGAACAGGAAGGTGCTGACGGGGTCCGCGATCTTGTACTGGGGCTGCAGAGGAAGGGGGTGCACCCAGGGAGTCCCTCCTGACCCTCCATCGGCGGTCCATCCAAGTTCCCCTCGGACTGGACCCCCAAAGACTCCGGCCAAGGGCAAGGAAGAATGGCGGGCTCCCTCCCTGCCTACCTTGAAGTAGATGACGGTGGCGGCCACAAAGACCCCGATGCTCTGGAGCAGGTCCCCCACGACGTGGACGAAGGCGGCCCGGACGCTGGTGTTGCCGCGGGGGGCCAAGGGGGGTCCGCAGGGGCTCTCCCCGATCCGCTCGTAGCCGCTCTGGCTCAGGCCGTGGTGGCCGTGCGGGGAGCCAGACTGGTGCAGGAGGTAGGCCATGCTGCAAGGGGCAGGCACAGGCATCATCACGACTTGCCCACCTGCCCCCCACCCCCAACTATCATTATCATTACTTTTATGTTTTAATTGTGCTTCTTTTCTTTTCTTTTTAACTTGTGTGATGGTTGTAGAGCAGCCAGAAGGGCACAAGCTGCTGTCCTCCCAACAAGCCCAGGCTTGACTGGGAGGCCAAGGGCCACGGAAATCAGGAGAAGGGAAGTGGGTTTGAATGTGGGGGACAAAAGGCACACAGTAAATGGCCTCTGCAGAAGAGGGGGTCCCAGCAACAGGGGCTTCCTGCCGGTTGCACGGCAATCCCCCCTTCTGCACCCCATGGAAGGTGGAGTCCTCAACAGATTTTTCTCTCCTGAAGGTAGACGTTTCTCCCTATGACTCCCCTGTTTTAGGACGGAGGGCAGAGGTGAAACAGGGGTTTCCAGCATCAAGGAAACCCCCTCTTTGGTCCCAGGACTCTGGGACCCCTCTTGCGACACCCGCAGCCCCCCAAATCCCATGTCGCTCCCTCCCACCATGTTCGTTTCTCCTTCTGCTCACATGATGTTGACCCCGACGGCGCAGGCGGAGGTGCCCAGCATGGCGGGGGCCTCGATCTCATAGTCGTTGCTGATGATGCGGGCCGAGGCCAGGTAGACCAGCACCGCCGTGACGGTCCAGATGGAGAGGACCGAGGCCAGCGCCCCCAGCGTCTCTGTGAAGGAAGGAAGAATGAATGGTCAGCTTCTATAATGTAGTAGATGCTCTTCGTGGTGCTTTATGTTATAGCCTGGTCAAATTCCAAGTGCTTAGAGGTTGAGGAAGGAGATGCTGGGATAGATTCGGAGGGCCCAGAGGAGGATGGAAGTCACCTGGAGAGAGTTGTTTTGGAATCTCCTGGCAGTTCCCATGAGACTGGAGGAAGCCATATCAGTTCTCGTGAGAACCTGCCAGAAGTGTAGGCAGAGAGAAATGAGGGAGAGGAATTTGTCTAGATCAAAACGTATGGAATTGGAGAGACAGAGCATGCAACAGAGACAGGCTCGCTTTTCCCAGAGGCTTAGAGATAAGGAGAGGAAAAGCAGGCGTGTGAGGAACGATGTCATGGGAGGGACTTTTAAAGCAATTCCTACTGATACAATCCTTTGTGAGAGTAATGTTGCATTCAGGTGAACACCTCTTGGTTTTTGGGTCCTATATTCTTGGAATTCGTGTATTCAAGTTTCCAAGTTTGTTCCTGCATTTAGTTTCATGTCTGGCCTTGGAGTCACACTATCTTGTTTATGGATGTATTTGTGGATTGACTCTGGAGACTGTATTTAAAAGGATTTTGGACTCTTGGCTATCTCAGAAATAACCTTTGATTCTTTTTTTTAAAAAAATCTTATTTTTTATATATTTTTAAATATATATATTTTATATATTTCTTTAAATAAACTTCTTCTTACTGGACAGAGTGTGGTTTGTGGTGAAAAGGCGTGTCAGGGCCCTAGAGCAATATTTTAGGGGTCAGGGAGGGGGGGGGGAGGCCCCCACCTGTGCGGTGCCAGCCGAAGGTCATGGTCCTGGTGGCCGGCCGGGTGGAGACCCAGAGGGAGAAGAGGCTGACCCCCATGCTGCCCATGTCCGTCAGCAGGTGGGCCGCGTCCGTCATGATGGCCAGGCTGTGGGCCAGGTAGCCCCCTGCAAGGCAAGCACAGGGGACTCAGGGGTGCCCCAAAGGGCGGTCATTGGGGTCTCCCCGCACCCGCACCTCCTCCGGCCACACTGACCGATGACCTCTCCCAGCATGAAGAGGAAGCAGACGGCGCAGGCGATGCGGAGCTTCTTCTGGGCCTGGAGCTTCTGCTGGCTCTGGCTGGGGGAGCAGGAGCCGCGGCAGGAGTGGCAGTGGGGGGGCGGCACGGGGGGCTCCGCGTTCGTTGTCATCGTCGTGGGTGCGAGGGACGCCATGGAAGTCTCAGAGGAACCCTTCTCGGAGGGCAGCCCAGTCAGGGCCTCCTGGGAGCCTGAAAAGAGACTGAGCGGACACCCAGGCGTCAGGGCTGACCATCGAGCTCGCCCTTTGGCCTGTTGGGCCCTGAAGAGGCACTGGAGCGAATAAATACAAAAGCAAACACTGGTAACCACTGGCATCGAGAGAGAAGACAAAGGGAGAGAAAAAGATGAGGCAAAGTTCAGAGAAATAGTGGGTTGCTGTGAGTTTTTCGGGCTGCATGGCCATGTTCCAGTAGCATTCTCTCCAGACCTTTAGTCTTCATCTGTGGCTACTGGCATCTTCAGAGCTTCGGAGGAATAGTTTGTGCTCAAAATATGGGGACATTTATACACATGTGGTGGAACTGCAGAATGGCTAAGAAATATTGGTCAGAGATTCATGAAGAAATACAGAAAATCTTAAAGGTAAAAGGTAAAAAAGGTAAAAATTCGATTGAAGCCAGAATACTACTTGCTGGGTATAATCGATGATAAAATGGCAGAAAACAAAGAGAAACTCTTTCACTTCTTATCAACGGCGGCCAGGATCAATTACGCCAAGGTGTGGAGATCAAAGGAGAAACCAACAATAGATCAATGGATTTTGAAGATAATGGATATTATGAACATGGACGTACTGACTCAAACACTAAAACACTTCCAAGGAATGAAATGCAAAAAAACAGACTGGTCATCATTAAAGAAATATATGTTGCAACGGAAAATGAAAATGATAATAACGATCTAGAAGAGAAAGTAAGAATGATATAAAGCAAGGTCTAGACAAGAGTAGGGGAAGCCACAGTGAATATTAATGATGCGAAAAGTATAGACCGCAAAGGAGGAGATTGGAAGTTGACGAAACCCCTCACCCCCCCCCCCCCCGGTTCCCCGTACCCCATCATCCCTGGAAACAGACACATAGTACAGAGTAGATAGACCCATAGAGTAGTTCTATCCTTTCCTACTTTCCTATCCCTATGATTGTTCCCCCACTTTTTAATGTTTTTTTTTTTTTTGAAAAGAGGTTTCACAATAAAAATTTACTTGAATAGAAAAAAAAAATATGCTCTAAATTTTGGGCAAGAAATCTAATCTGAGTCCCATTTTTGGTGTGGCACTTTCCTTAGTTGCTCCACCCAGCAGGGTGACTTGTCCGATTAAACCCATTGAACGAAATCTCCTTGCTCCCGGTGGCTAATTGGATAGAGAGACTAGGGCTGCCTTTCTAAAGGGACACAGCAAGGGGTCCCAACAGCCTGGCCCTCCCGGCTTTGGCCTCCCAATGGCCCCGCAAGGGAGGCTAGGCTGACCCAAGACCCACCGTCCTGTGACCGGACCCTGCCCTCCTCCGCAGTCCAAGGTTCTCTCTCTCAAAGTGACCAGCTGGACACTGCACCGTCCTCACTGTTGCACCTCAGCACTGGTTCACCTTGTTCTTAACACACACTTCACCACAGCAGGCTAAGCTTAAACAGTTTATTGATAAAAGATAGCCAAGTCTGAATAAAAAGCAGTAAAGAAAGCAAACCTCCAAATGCAATGGCACTCAATAAAAATAATATACAGTAGAGCAGGGGTCCTCAAACTTTTTAAGCAGAGGGCCGGTCCACAATCTTTCAGACTGTTGAGGGGCCGAATTATCATTTGAAAAAAAATACAAACAAATTCCTATGCACACTGCACATGTCTTATTTGTAGTGCAACAACAACAACAACGAAAGAACAATACAATATTTAAAAATGAAAACAATTTTAACCAACATAAATCTATTAGGATTTCAATGGAAAGTGTGGGTCTGCTACTGGCCAATGAGATAGTCAAGTTAATTAGGATTGTTGTTGTTGTTGTTGTGTGCCTTCAAGACATTTCAGACTTTGGCCGAGCCTAAGTCTAAAATTAATTATTTATTTACTGCATTTATTTACTACATTTATATCCTGCCCTTCTCACCCTGAAGGGGACTCAGAGCAGCTGTATGTACATACAATATATTATATTATTAGCATAACACAATATTAGCATTATATATTACTGTATTGAACTATACCACTATACTATTATATAATATGTAATATATAACATATAATTAATATTATTATATGGTATTACTATTAGTATTATATTGTATAACATAAGATTATTATCAATATCATATGTACATACAATATATTATATTATTAGCATAGCACAATATTAGCATTATACATTACTATATTGAACTATACCACTATACTATTATATAATACGTAATATATAACATATAATTAATATTATTATATGGTATTATTATTAGTATTATATTGTATAACATAATATTATTATCAATATTATATGTATATACAATATATTATTTTATTAAAACTAATACAAAAATATTATATTATAAAACTGAGGGCGGGGGCCAGGTAAATGACCTTGGAGGGCCGCATCCGGCCCCCGGGCCTTAGTTTGGGGACCCCTGCAGTAGAGTCTCACTTATCCAAGCTAAATGGGCCGGCAGAAGCTTGGATAAGCGAATATCTTGGATAATAAGGAGGGATTAAGGAAAAGCCTATTAAACATCAATTTAGATTATGATTTTACAAATTAAACACCAAAACATCATGTTATACAACAAGTTTGACATAAAAGGTAGTTCAATACGCAATAATGTTATGTTGTAATTACTGTATTTACTAATTTAGCACCAAAATATCACGATATATTTTTGATCCAACTCATGATTTTAACATTATTTTATATTGACTTTTTATGACTGTTTTTATCCATGTTGATGTTTTATTGTTGGCTGATTTGTTTAACGTTTTTGTTTTGATTTTGTGCTGTTGTGTCCGGGCATAGCCCCATGTAAGCCGCCCCAAGTCCCTTCGGGGAGATGGGGCGGGGTATAAGAATAAAGTAGTTATTATTATTATTATAAAACATTGACTACAAAAATGGCTTGGATAATCCAGAGGCTTGGCTAAGCAAGGCTTGGATAAGTGAGACTCTACTGTAATCCAGTAGTAAAAGCAATTGGCAAAATATAAATCCAAGTCTCAGATGTAGGAAATTAGTCCCGAAAAACAAGGCACCCTGAACTACAGAGCAAAAAGTAATACACAGTTTCCAGGCATGAACACAAGCGAAAGTCCTTTTCCATGAGCTTAAAATAAGGCAGGAGATGGGCTTCCAAAGATTGTTGCTACGTCTGAAATCACTTTCTGTTATTTAGCCATGTTTACAAGCCAGAAAGGCATTTCTCTGCCCTTGGCTTCCCACTCGTTTATTAGCTATTCAACCTCAACCTTGTATCTCTGTCTAAGTAAGATTCCTCTGACTCGCTGCCTGAAACACCTGGAGCTTGTTGATGTTCTGAATCGAGTGAAAGGTCGCCCTTATCATTATTTCCTGTTTCCTCGCCAGAGCCTTCAACATTCTCAGCATCAGAGCCTTCAAGATTTCCCACATCAGCATTGCTTTGGTCAGCCTGCATAAACCCAAATCTCCCTTCATCACCAGACTGAACCGCAACGCTCACTGATATATCCCTTTCAGGAACATCAAGTATCATGGCCAGGAGCTCTTGCAGGGCATGGTCCACAGGTGCAGAGATTTTGTGGGGAAAGCAGGACTAAATACAGAGCCGGAAGGGATCCAACGAGGGGGGGGGGGGTTGGTTTGTGGTCCCTTGGAAGTTTCGCTCAGTGGTACCCCCACAGGCACAAACTGTGACCCCCATCAAGAACCAGTCTCCATTTAGTGTATTAACTCTGTCTTGTGTTTTTAATTTGTCTATTATATTTGAATGTTATGCTGATATTGTTTTTACCTACATAGCTATATTGGCTTTAACTGTCATATTTTGTTTTGTTTTGGGCTTGGCCCCATGTTAGCCACCCCGTGTCCCTTTGGGGAGATGGTGGTAGGATAGAAAAATAAAGTATTATTTTTATTTATTTATTTATTATTAGTCTCTCTTGTAACTTAATTCCAAATTTGGCTTTGAATGCAGTATTATTTTTTGTTTTACATATAATCCAATTCTGCTTATTATTCCATCTCGAAGGATCACCAATGGGAAGTAACATCGCACTTATTGTTTATTTAACTTAGTGTTATAATAGGTGTAGCGTTTAGTGTCCTGCTCACTTCAAACGACCAGCATGAACGCAGATCAAAGGCAGCTGCTATCAAAACCGATCTTTATTGAAGAACACACGACTTGGAAAAAGTCGAGAATGACATAATGTTTACATACAAGCAATTTTATCACCTTGGTTGCAACGTAACACCACACGTAAATATCATCACCAAACCCCACCCCCTGTATCACATTTCTACTATTCCCACACAAACTACTCATTATAATTGTTATGATTTTCACCCCCGAGTTCCCATGCTCTGCTGCCAGGTGTTTTCATGAGACATTCAGGAGTGTTGATGTTATGGCTCCAATTCCAGGGCTTGCAAATTCAGCCCTGGGAATTGGTCCCATGACAGTTTAGTACAGGGGTCCCCAAACTTTTTAAACAGGGGGCCATGTCACGATCCTTTGGACCATTGGAGGGCCGGACTATAGTTGGCCACTGAGCAATAATAATTAATAATAATAACAACAACAACAACAACAACAATAATAATAAAAAAGAGGGTTGGCAGAGACCCTTTGAGTCCAATCCCCTTCTGCCTCTGTGCACCAAAAGCACAAGCACAGCATCCCTGACAGATGGCCACCCCGCCTCAATGTTAATAATAATAATAATAATAATAATAATAATAATAATAATAATACTACAGGGTTTTGGAACACAATACTCCTGACCTCACAATCGTGTTAAAAAACAAAGTATGGATTGTCGATGTAGCAATCCAAGGTGACAGCAGGATTGAGGAGAAACAACTAGAAAAGCTGACACGATATGAGGATTCAAAGATCGAATTACAAAGACTCTGGCACAAGCCAGTCAAGCTGGTCCCAGTGGTAATCGGCTAAAGACCTTGGCCTGCACTTAACACAATCGGTGCTAACAAAATTACCATCTGCCAGCTGCAGAAGGCCACCTTACTGGGATCTGCACACATTATTCGCCGATACATCACACAGTCTTAGACATTTGGGAAGTGTCCGGCGTGTGATCCAATACAACAGCCAGCAGAGTGTCTGCTGTGGACTCATCTTGTTGTGTTTCAAATAATAATAATAACAACAACAACAACAACAATAAGGGTTTTAAGAGAAGAAGAGACCCCTTGGGTCATTTAGCCCAACCCCCTTCTGCCCTTGTGCCATGGGGGGCCGGATAAATGGCTTCGATGGGCCGCATCCGGCCCCCGGGCCTTAGTTTGGGGACCCCTGGTTTAGTATTTCAACGCATCCCACCTCAATCTTTTATCTTCTGTTTGTTGCACAAACAGGTATGTTTGTTGCTCTCTCGGATTCTGTACAGTCTGATTGATGCTCAGTGGCTGGGTCTGGGTGTCTGGCTTTTATGGGGGCACCAGGATGGAGGATGGAGGGAGGGTGGGTTTCTGGGCTTGGGGTGTCATTAGGTGTTGCCTGTACTCCCCCTTGAAGGATCCCGAATGGAAAGCAGGAGAACTATAAATCCCAGCAACTACAACTCCCAAATGTCAAGGTCTATTACAGGGGTCCTCAAACTTTTAAAGCAGAGGGCCGGTCCACAATCCTTCAGAATGTTGAGGGGCCGAATTATCATTTGGAAAAAAATACGAACAAATTCCTATGCATACTGCACATGTCTTATTTGTAGTGAAACAACAACAACAACAACAACAACAACAACAACAACAACAACAAAGAAATAAGAATACAATATTTAAAAATGAAAACAATTTTAACCAACATAAACCTATCAGGATTTCAATGGAAAGTGTAGGTAAGCTTCTGGTCAATGAAATAGTCAAGTTAATTAAGATTGTTGTTGTTGTGTGACTTCAAGTCATTTCAGACTTTGGCCGAGCCTAAGTCTAAAATTAATTATTTATTTACTGCATTTATTTACTACATTTATATCCCACTCTTCTCACCCCGAAGGGGACTCAGAGCAGGTATATGTACATACAATATATTATATTATTAGCATAGCACAATATTAGCATTGTATATTACTATATTGAACTATACCACTATACTGTAATATTATATGTAATATATAACATATAATTAATATTATTATATGGTATTATTATTAGTGTTATATTGTATTACATTATAATATTATTATCAATATTATATGTACATACAATATATTATATTATTAGCATAGCACAATATTAGCATTATATATTACTATAGTGAACTATACCACTATACTATTATATGTTATGTAACATATAATCAATATTATTATATGGTATTATTATTAGTATTATATTGTATAACATAATATTATTATCAATATTATATGTATATACAATATATTATATTATTAGCATAGCACAATATTAGCATTATATATTACTATAATGAACTATACCACTATACTATTATATGTTATGTAACCTATAATTAATATTATTATATGGTATTATTATTAGTATTATATTGTATAACATAATATTATTATCAATATTATATGTATATACAATATATTATATTATTAGCATAGCACAATATTAGCATTATATATTACTATAATGAACTATACCACTATACTATTATATGTTATGTAACCTATAATTAATATTATTATATGGTATTATTATTAGTATTATATTGTATAACATAATATTATTATCAATATTATATGTATATACAATATATTATATTATTAGCATAGCACAATATTAGCATTATATATTACTATAATGAACTATACCACTATACTATTATATGTTATGTAACCTATAATTAATATTATTATATGGTATTATTATTAGTATTATATTGTATAACATAATATTATTATCAATATTATATGTACATACAATATATTATATTATTAGCATAGCACAATATTAGCATTATATATTACTATATTGAACTATACCACTTTACTGTAATATTATATGTAATATATAACATATAATTAATATTATTATATGGTATTATTATTAGTGTTATATTGTATTACATTATAATATTATTATCAATATTATATGTATATACAATATATTATATTATTAGCATAGCACAATATTAGCATTGTATATTACTATAGTGAACTATACCACTATACTATTATATGTTATGTAACATATAATCAATATTATTATATGGTATTATTATTAGTATTATATTGTATAACATAATATTATTATCAATATTATATGTCATGGAGCCAATTCCCAGAGCTGAGTCTGCAAGCTCTGGAATTGGAGCCATAACAACAAGCACTCCCCGATAGCTCATGCAGACACCTGGCAGCGGAGCATGGGAACTTTTGGAGTGAGAATCAAAACAGCTTTAATGAATAGTTGGTGTTGTAGTGGTAGTAATGTGATATGTGGGGTGGGGTTTGGTGATGATATTTACGTGTGGTGTGACGTTGTAGCAAAGGTGATAAAAATGATTGTGTGTAAACATTATGTCATTCTCGACTTTTCCCAAGTCGTGTGTTCTTCAATAAAGATTGGTTTTGATAACAGCTACCTTTGGTCTGTGTTCATGCTGGTCGTTTGAAGTAAGCGTGACAATTATATGTATATACAATATATTATATTATTAAAACTAATACAAAAATATCTATATATATAAAAGAGTGATGGCATCAGGGCAGCGGACAAAACAACAAAACTATAGGGCCCCCAACCTCGAAATTTGACAACACAACCCATCAGCCACGCCTCTAGGTTGATACAACAAAAAGAAAAGAAAAATAAAGTCCTAATTAGAGGGGGAGGAATAATTGTTTTTATCCAATTGCTGCCAGTTACAAGGCTATGTTCCACCCACTTGGTCTCCTAGCAACCTACTCAGCCCAGGGGACAGGCACAAGAGTTTGGAGAGACCCCTAAGGGCCATCCAGCCCAACCCTTTCTACTATGCAGCAGGACACAATCCAAGCATTCACAACACATGGACAATGTATAAATACTATACAATACAACACAGGGACATGGACCCCCTCTATCCTCACCACTTTCCCAGGACACAAACAACCAAATGCATACTCAACATAAAGACAACCATACAACAGACATTCAATACCACCACTAACTCAACAAGTTCTCACCAATGCCACAGCAACGCGTGGCCGGGCACAGCTAAAACTGAGGGCGGGGGCCAGGTAAATGACCTTGGAGGGCCGCATCCGGCCCCCGGGCCTTAGTTTGGGGACCCCTGGTCTATTATCCCCAAACTCCACCCGTGTTCACATTTGTGCATATTGAGTCTTCGTGCCGAGTTTGGTCCAGATCCATCATGGTTTGGAGTCCACAGGGCTCTCTGGATGTAGGTGAACTACAACTCCCAAACTCAAGATCAACGCCCACCAAACCCTCCCAATATTATTAACATTGAGGCTGGGTGACCATCTGTCAGGGGTGCTTTGCTAGTGCTTTTGGTGCACAAAGGCAGAAGGAGGTTGGACTAAATGGCACAAGGGGTCTCTTCCAACCCTCTTTATTATTATTATTATTATTATTATTATTATTATTATTATTATTATTATTATTATTAACATTGAGGCTGGGTGACCATCTGTCAGGGGTGCTTTGCTTGTGCTTTTGGTGCACAAAGGCAGAAGAGGGTTGGACTAAATGGCCCAAGGGGTCTCTTCCAACCCTCTTTATTATTATTATTATTATTATTATTATTATTATTATTATTATTATTGACACAACGACGTTGTATGACACAGCAAACAAGATAGATATGCTGGATTTCGTTTCACAAAACCACAAGTCGAACACTTCCCAAGTGTCTAGGACTGTGTGATGTATTTTCGGATGATGCGTGCAGATCCCAGTAAGGTGGCCTTTTGCAGTTGGCAGATCGTAATTTTGTCAATGTCTATTGTTTCCAAATGCTGGCTGAGATCTTTTGGCACGGCACCCAGTGTGCCCATCACCACTGGGACCACCTGCACTGGTTTCTGCCAGAGTCTTTGAAGTTCAATCTTGAGGTCCTGATAGCGGCTGAGTTTTTCCTGTTGTTTTTCTTCAATGCGACTGTCACCTGGGATGGCAACATCAATGATCCAAACCTTGTTCTTTTCCACAACTGTGATGTCTGGTGTGTTGTGTTCCAGAACTTTGTCAGTCTGGATTCGGAAGTCCCACAGTATCTTTGCGTGCTCATTTTCCAATACTTTTGCAGGTTTGTGATCCCACCAGTTCTTAACTGCATGGAGGTGATACTTGAGGCATAGGTTCCAATGAATCATTTGGGCCACATAGTTGTGCCTCTGTTTGTAGTCTGTCTGTGCGATTTTCTTACAGCAGCTGAGGATATGATCAATGGTTTCATCTGTTTCCTTGCACAGTCTGCATTTTGGGTCATCAGCTGATTTTTCGATCTTGGCCTTAATTGCATTTGTTCTGATGTCTTGCTCCTGGGCTGCAAGGATCAGGCCTTCTGTCTCCTTCTTCAGGGTCCCATTCGTGAGCCAGAGCCAGGTCTTCTCTTTATCAGCTTTTCCTTCAATTTTGTCAAGGAACTTTCCATGCAGTGTTTTGTTGTGCCAGCTGTCAGCTCTAGTTTGTAGTGCGGTTTTCTTGTACTGGTTTTTTGTTTGCTGTGTTTTGAGGAGTTTCTGATTTTTGACTTCAATCAAAGCAGGTTCTTCACTTTGCTTGACATATTCTGCCAGGGCATGTTCTTCTTCTTTGACTGCTTGTTTTACTTGTAAGAGTCCTCTGCCCCCTGATCTTCTAGGCAGATACAGCCGGTCAACATCACTGCGAGGGTGCAGTGAGTGATGAATGGTCATGAGTTTTCTTGTTTTTCTGTCCAAATTGTCCAGTTCCATCTGTGTCCAGTTTATAATGCCAGCAGTATATCTTCTGACAGGTATGGCCCAGGTGTTTATGGCCTTGATGGTGTTGCCTCCATTGAGCTTGCTTTTGAGAATTTTCCTGACCCTTTGTGTGTATTCTTTGCTGACCACAGTCTTCACATGTTCATGCTTGATGTTGTCCAGCTGTAGTATGCCCAGATATTTATAGGCCTCTGGCTGGTGACACTTTATTGTTTGGCCATTGGGCATATTGATGCCCTCACTTTCAATGATTTTTCCCTTCTTCAATGCCACTGTTGAACATTTGTCCAAACCAAACTCCATGTTGATATCAGTGCTAAAAATTCGGACAGTGTTGGTCAGAGATTGGATTTCAGTTTCCGTTTTCCCATATAGCTTCAGGTCATCCATGTACATCAAATGTGAAATTTTGTGAGAATTCTTAGATATTTGATAGCCGAGATTTGTTTTTTGTAAGATTGTTGACAGAGGGATCATGGCAATAATGAAAAGCAGAGGGGACAATGAGTCTCCCTGGAAAATTCCTCTCCTGATGTTGACAAGTCCATAGCTTTCATTTCCAACAAACAGTTCAGTTTTCCAGTGCTCCATCATGTTTTCAATGAAGGTGCCAACGTTTTTACTAATCCCGATGGCGTCCAGGCACTTGATGATCCAGCTGTGTGGGAGTGAGTCAAAGGCCTTTTTGTAGTCAATCCACGTCATGTGAAGATTAGCTTTTCGGCTCTTACAGTTCTCCAGAATCATTTTTTCAATCAATAACTGGTCTTTTGTGCCCCTGCTTTTCCGTTTGTTGCCTTTCTGTTCATCTGGCAAGATGTTTTTTTCTTCAAGATAGTCTTGAATTCTGTCAGCTATGATGCCAGTCAGTAGTTTAAACGTAGTGGGCAGACACGTTATTGGCCTGTAGTTTCCTGGTGCTGCTCCTTTTGCTGGATCCTTTTGTATCAGGTATGTTAGGGTATGTTAGGTATGTTAGGTATGTTATTATTATTATTATTATTATTATTATTATTATTATTATTATTATTAACATTGAGGCTGGGTGACCATCTGTCAGGGGTGCTTTGTTTGTGCTTTTGGTGCACAAAGGCAGAAGGAGGTTGGACTAAATGGCGCAAGGGGTTTCTTCCAACCCTCTTTATTATTATTATTATTATTATTATTATTATTATTAACATTGAGGCTGGGTGGCCATCTGTCAGGGGTGCTTTGCTTGTGATTTTGGTGCACAAAGGCAGAAGGAGGTTGGACTAAATGGCACAAGGGGTGTCTTCCAACCCTCTTTATTATTATTATTATTATTATTATTATTATTAACATTGAGGCTGGGTGGCCATCTGTCAGGGGTGCTTTGCTTGTGATTTTGGTGCACAAAGGCAGAAGGAGGTTGGACTAAATGGCACAAGGGGTGTCTTCCAACCCTCTTTATTATTATTATTATTATTATTATTATTATTATTATTATTATTAACATTGAGGCTGGGTGGCCATCTGTCAGGGGTGCTTTGCTTGTGATTTTGGTGCACAAAGGCAGAAGGAGGTTGGACTAAATGGCGCAAGGGGTGTCTTCCAACCCTCTTTATTATTATTATTATTATTATTATTATTATTATTAACATTGAGGCTGGGTGGCCATCTGTCAGGGGTGCTTTGCTTGTGATTTTGGTGCACAAAGGCAGAAGGAGGTTGGACTAAATGGCGCAAGGGGTTTCTTCCAACCCTCTTTATTATTATTATTATTATTATTATTATTATTATTAACATTGAGGCTGGGTGGCCATCTGTCAGGGGTGCTTTGCTTGTGATTTTGGTGCACAAAGGCAGAAGGAGGTTGGACTAAATGGCACAAGGGGTGTCTTCCATCCCTCTTTATTATTATTATTATTATTATTATTATTATTATTATTATTATTAACATTGAGGCTGGGTGACCATCTGTCAGGGGTGCTTTGCTTGTGATTTTGGTGCACAAAGGCAGAAGGAGGTTGGACTAAATGGCGCAAGGGGTTTCTTCCAACCCTCTTTATTATTATTATTATTATTATTATTATTATTATTAACATTGAGGCTGGGTGGCCATCTGTCAGGGGTGCTTTGCTTGTGATTTTGGTGCACAAAGGCAGAAGGAGGTTGGACTAAATGGCACAAGGGGTTTCTTCCAACCCTCTTTATTATTATTATTATTATTATTATTATTATTATTATTATTAACATTGAGGCTGGGTGGCCATCTGTCAGGGGTGCTTTGCTAGTGCTTTTGGTGCACAAAGGCAGAAGGAGGTTGGACTAAATGGCACAAGGGGTGTCTTCCAACCCTCTTTATTATTATTATTATTATTATTATTATTATTATTATTATTATTATTAACATTGAGGCTGGGTGACCATCTGTCAGGGGTGCTTTGCTTGTGCTTTTGGTGCACAAAGGCAGAAGGAGGTTGGACTAAATGGCACAAGGGGTTTCTTCCAACCCTCTTTATTAATATTATTATTATTATTATTATTATTATTATTATTATTATTATTATTATTATTAACATTGAGGCTGGGTGACCATCTGTCAGGGGTGCTTTGTTTGTGCTTTTGGTGCACAAAGGTAGAAGGAGGTTGGACTAAATGGCACAAGGGGTCTCTTCCAACCGTCTTTATTATTATTATTATTATTATTATTATTATTATTATTATTATTTTCACAAAGACACAGTATAACACAGCCAACGAGATATATATGCTGGATTTCATATCACAAAATCACAAGTTATTATGATGATTATTATTAACATTAAGGCTGCATTTGTTCTCACTTTTTTTACTTCAAAATAAGATATGTGCTGTATGCATACGAATTTGTTCATTATTTTTTTCCCAACTATAGTCCGGCCCCCCAACAATCCCAGGGACTGTGAACTGGCCCCTTGTTTAAAAAGTTTGGGGACCCCTGGTATCGGGTATTGGTGCCAAAATGTGGTCCAGTGAATGATAATGCATCCTGCCTATCAGATAATTTACATGACAGTTCACAACAGGAGCAAAGTGACAGTTGACAAGTAGCAACGAAAATAATGTTAGGGTTGGGGGGGGGGGGTCACCACAATATGAGGAACCGTATTAAGGGGTCTCGGCATTAGGAAGGGTGAATAAAGAGAAAGGCCGCTCTCTGAAGACAACGGGGGGGGGGGGGATGCTCTTGACAAAAGGGAGGGTCCATAAAGCAGCCTCAGGTGGGGAGGGGGCAACATCATTAACGGCCGGCCACGGCTGAGCGGGCCCTGAGACCCTCCTGGGGACCCAGAAGATTGATCTCCCACCCACCCCCCCCCACCCCCGGGCCCAGGGGTCTCTCTCCCACGGCCACCTTTGAGGGGGGGTCTCCTTGGAGGAAATGGGGGCTGGAGGAGGGGGTCTCTTGCGGAATGGCCACCCCATCCTCCCCAGATCTGATGCTCTATCGGCCCCAACCAGCCCTGCTCTGAGAGTGATGCCGATCTCAAACTGCGGGCATTTAACATGATCAATGGCGCTCCCCATTATTCCCAGTTCGGGAGTGGGGGGCATGGCTGGTCCCATAAAGGCAACTGTGATAAGCAGCAACAGAAGGCAAACATTATATTGCTTAACGTGTTGTTGAAATCTTTCATGGCCAGAATCACTGGGTTGCTGTGAGTTTTTTTTCCGGGCTGTATGGCCATGCTCCAGAAGCATTCTCTCCTGATGTTTCTGTTGGGAATCACCCTGGACTGCTCAAGTCTAAATGTAATAATAATAATAATAATAATAATAATAATAATAATAATTACAAACTAGAGCTGACAGCTGGCACAACAAAACACTGCATGGAAAGTTCCTTGACAAAATTGAAGGAAAAGCTGATAAGGAGAAGACCTGGCTCTGGGACAATAACAATAATAATAATAATAATAATAATAATAATAATAATAATAATAAGCTTTATTTATATCCCTCCCCCTCTTAAAAGGGGCTTAAAAGTGAAGCATGTGTATGTGTGTGCGTGCGTGGAGGAGGTATAATAATAATAATAATAATAATAATAATAATAATAATAATAATAATAATAATAATTGTGTGGTTTTCTGGCATTGTGTATTTCTGCCGCTTCTGTGACTGTTCATTTGGGTTTTGATGATTCCGTAGCCCACTTGTCGATGGATGTCCAGAATCAGCAGCATCCACCGCGGTCCTTTTTATCCTGGGCGACGACCGAGCCAGTCTAGACTTCGTTTGGGTTTGATTCTCCATAATGCTAATGGGTTCATATCCTAATCTGATCCTCAGCTGCTGTAAGAAAATCGCACAGACAGACTACAAACAGAGGCACAACTCTGTGGCCCAAATGATTCATTGGAACTTCTGCTTCAAGTACCACCTTCCAGCAGCAAAGAACTGGTGGGATCACAAACCAGCAAAGGTCGTGGAAAATGAGCACGCAAAGATACTGTGGGACTTCCAAATCCAGACTGACAAAGTTCTGGAACACAACACACCAGACATCACAGTTGTGGAAAAGAAAAGGGTTTGGATTATTGATGTCGCCATACCAGGTGACAGTCGCATTGACGAAAAACAACAGGAAAAACTCAGCCGCTCTCAGGACCTCAAGACTGAACTTCAAAGACTCTGGCAGAAACCAGTGCAGGTGGTCCCGGTGGTGATGGGCACACTGGGTGCCATGCCAAGAGATCTCAGCCAGCATTTGGAAACAATAGACATTGACAAAATTACGATCTGCCAACTGCAAAAGGCCACCCTACTGGGATCTGCACGCATCATCCGAAAATACATCACACAGTCCTAGACACTTGGGAAGTGTTCGACTTGTGATTTTGTGAAACGAAATCCAGCATATCTATCTTGTTTGCTGTGTCATACAACGTCGTTGTGTCAATAATAATAATAATAATAATTGTGCGGTTTTCTGGCATTGTATATTTTTGCCGCTTCTGTGACTGTTAATTTGGGTTTTGATGATTCCGTAGCCCACTTGTCGATGGATGTCCAGAATCAGCAGCATCCACCGCGGTCCTTTTTATCCTGGGCGACGACCGAGCCAGTATAGACTTCGTTTGGGTTTGATTCTCCATAATGCTAATGGGTTCATATCCTAATCTGATCCTCAGCTGCTGTAAGAAAATCGCACAGACAGACTACAAACAGAGGCACAACTCTGTGGCCCAAAGGATTCACTGGAACCTATGCCTCAAGTACCACCTCCCAGCAGCAAAGAACTGGTGGGATCACAAACCTGCAATGATCCTCAGCTGCTGTAAGAAAATTGCACAGACAGACTACAAACAGAGGCACAACTCTGTGGCCCAAAGGATTCATTGGAACCTATGCCTCAAGTACCACCTCCCAGCAGCAAAGAACTGGTGGGATCACAAACCTGCAATGATCCTCAGCTGCTGTAAGAAAATTGCACAGACAGACTACAAACAGAGGCACAACTCTGTGGCCCAAAGGATTCATTGGAACCTATGCCTCAAGTACCACCTCCCAGCAGCAAAGAACTGGTGGGATCACAAACCTGCAAAAGTATTGGAAAATGAACATGCAAAGAGACTGTGGGACTGGGAATCCTGGGAATTTAGAGCCTGGCAGTCTGGAAGGGCCCAGAGACTCCATTGCATTGGAGCATGGGCCTTCCCGTCAGGTAGTTTGGATTTCAAGCCCCATCATTCCTAACAGTCTCAACTGTGGACAAGTCTACAGAGGGAGGAACAAATGCAGCAGCATTGCCCAGGCAGGAATCAAGGCACAGGAAAGGCACTGCAGACTCATCCAAGCAGAGAATCATAGAATCATAGAATCATGGATTCTATGGAAAGGCACTGCAGACTCATCCAAGCAGAGAAGCCAGCCGTAGAAGAGCCCCAGATGAACCAGCCTGGACACAGAAGATGATTCTCTGAGAATAGAGAAATGCTGGACCACTCTCACAACCCCCACGTCAGGCTAGACCAGGGGTCCCCAAACTTTTTAAGCAGAGGGCCGGTCCACAATCTTTCAGACTGTAGAGGGGCCGAATTATCATTTAAAAAAAAAAATACAAACTAATTCCTATGCATACTGCACATGTCTTATTTGTAGTGCAACAACAACAACGAAAGAACAATATAATATTTAAAAACAATTTTAACCAACATAAACCTATTAGAATTTCAATGGAAAGTGTGGGCCTGCTACTGGCCAATGAGATAGTCAAGTTAATTAGGATTGTTGTTGTTGTTGTGTGCCTTCAAATCATGTCAGACTTGGGCTGAGCCTAAGTCTAAAATTAATTATTTATTTACTACATTTATTTACTACATTTATATCCCACCCTTCTCACCCCGAAGGGGACTCAGAGCAGCTGTATGTACATACAATATATTATATTATTAGCATAACACAATATTAGCATTATACATTACTATATTGAACTATACCACTATACTATTATATAATATGTAATATATAACATATAATTAATATTATTATATGGTATTACTATTAGTATTATATTGTATAACATAAGATTATTATCAATATTATATGTATATACAATATATTATATTATTAAAACTGATATAAAAATATTATATTATAAAACTGAGGGCGGGGGCCAGGTAAATGACCTTCGAGGGCCGCATCCGGCCCCCGGGCCTTAGTTTGGGGACCCCTGGGCTAGACAGAGAAGCCACTGAAACCCACAAGAAGCAGGTGGGGAATCTCAACAGAGAGGAGCAAAGCATGAACATTAACACCAGGGGTCCCCAAACCTTTTAAACAGGGGGCCAGTTCACGATCCTTCGGACTGTTGGTGGGCCGGACTATAGTTGGCCACTGAGCAATAATAATAATAATTATTAATAACAACAACAACAACAATAATAATAATAATAATAAAGAGGGTTAGAAGAGACCTTTTGGGCCATTGAGTCCAATCCCCTTCTGCCTTTGTGCACTGAAAGCACAAGCAAAGCATCCCTGACAGATGACCACCCAGCCTCAATGTTAATAATAATAATAATAATAATAATAATAATAATAATAATAATAATAAAGAGGGTTAGAAGAGACCTTTTGGGCCATTGAGTCCAATCCCCTTCTGCCTTTGTGCACTGAAAGCACAAGCAAAGCATCCCTGACAGATGACCACCCAGCCTCAATGTTAATAATAATAATAATAATAATAATAATAATAATAATAATAATAATAAAGAGGGTTAGAAGAGACCTTTTGGGCCATTGAGTCCAATCCCCTTCTGCCTTTGTGCACTGAAAGCACAAGCAAAGCATCCCTGACAGATGACCACCCAGCCTCAATGTTAATAATAATAATAATAATAATAATAATAATAATAATAAAGAGGGTTAGAAGAGACCTTTTGGGCCATTGAGTCCAATCCCCTTCTGCCTTTGTGCACTGAAAGCACAAGCAAAGCATCCCTGACAGATGACCACCCAGCCTCAATGTTAATAATAATAATAATAATAATAATAATAATAATAATAATAATAAAGAGGGTTAGAAGAGACCTTTTGGGCCATTGAGTCCAATCCCCTTCTGCCTTTGTGCACTGAAAGCACAAGCAAAGCATCCCTGACAGATGACCACCCAGCCTCAATGTTAATAATAATAATAATAATAATAATAATAATAATAATAATAATAAAGAGGGTTAGAAGAGACCTTTTGGGCCATTGAGTCCAATCCCCTTCTGCCTTTGTGCACTGAAAGCACAAGCAAAGCATCCCTGACAGATGACCACCCAGCCTCAATGTTAATAATAATAATAATAATAATAATAATAATAATAATAATAATAATAATAATAAAGAGGGTTAGAAGAGACCTTTTGGGCCATTGAGTCCAATCCCCTTCTGCCTTTGTGCACTGAAAGCACAAGCAAAGCATCCCTGACAGATGACCACCCAGCCTCAATGTTAATAATAATAATAATAATAATAATAATAATAATAATAATAAAGAGGGTTAGAAGAGACCTTTTGGGCCATTGAGTCCAATCCCCTTCTGCCTTTGTGCACTGAAAGCACAAGCAAAGCATCCCTGACAGATGACCACCCAGCCTCAATGTTAATAATAATAATAATAATAATAATAATAATAATAATAAAGAGGGTTAGAAGAGACCTTTTGGGCCATTGAGTCCAATCCCCTTCTGCCTTTGTGCACTGAAAGCACAAGCAAAGCATCCCTGACAGATGACCACCCAGCCTCAATGTTAATAATAATAATAATAATAATAATAATAATAATAATAATAATAAAGAGGGTTAGAAGAGACCCTTTGGGCCATTGAGTCCAATCCCCTTCTGCCTTTGTGCACTGAAAGCACAAGCAAAGCATCCCTGACAGATGACCACCCAGCCTCAATGTTAATAATAATAATAATAATAATAATAATAATAATAATAATAATAAAGAGGGTTAGAAGAGACCCTTTGGGCCATTGAGTCCAATCCCCTTCTGCCTTTGTGCACTGAAAGCACAAGCAAAGCATCCCTGACAGATGACCACCCAGCCTCAATGTTAATAATAATAATAATAATAATAATAATAATAATAATAATAAAGAGGGTTAGAAGAGACCTTTTGGGCCATTGAGTCCAATCCCCTTCTGCCTTTGTGCACTGAAAGCACAAGCAAAGCATCCCTGACAGATGACCACCCAGCCTCAATGTTAATAATAATAATAATAATAATAATAATAATAATAATAATAATAAAGAGGGTTAGAAGAGACCTTTTGGGCCATTGAGTCCAATCCCCTTCTGCCTTTGTGCACTGAAAGCACAAGCAAAGCATCCCTGACAGATGACCACCCAGCCTCAATGTTAATAATAATAATAATAATAATAATAATAATAATAATAATAATAATAAAGAGGGTTAGAAGAGACCTTTTGGGCCATTGAGTCCAATCCCCTTCTGCCTTTGTGCACTGAAAGCACAAGCAAAGCATCCCTGACAGATGACCACCCAGCCTCAATGTTAATAATAATAATAATAATAATAATAATAATAATAATAATAATAAAGAGGGTTAGAAGAGACCTTTTGGGCCATTGAGTCCAATCCCCTTCTGCCTT
>NW_026943835.1:957500-989045 GCF_035594765.1 Anolis carolinensis | reverse complement strand
GGAATTAAATTAGAATTAAATCTGGGAATTAAATTGGGAAAAATATTACATAAATCAACTAATGAAGAGAGAAACAAATTAAATTGGTGAATAAATTGGAATTAAATTTGGGAATTAAATTAGAATTAAATCTGGGAATTAAATTGGGAAAAATATTACGTAAATCAACTAACGAAGAGAGAAACAAATTAAATTGGTGAATAAATTGGAATTAAATTTGGGAATTAAATTTGTTAATAAAATGGAATTAAATTGGTGAATAAATTAGAATTAAATTTGGGAATTAAATTAGAATTAAATCTGGGAATTAAATTGGGAAAAATATTACATAAATCAACTAACGAAGAGAGAAACAAATTAAATTGGTGAATAAATTGGAATTAAATTTGGGAATTAAATTAGAATTAAATCTGGGAATTAAATTGGGAAAAATATTACATAAATCAACTAACGAAGAGAGAAACAAATTAAATTGGTGAATAAATTGGAATTAAATTTGGGAATTAAATTAGAATTAAATCTGGGAATTAAATTGGGAAAAATATTACATAAATCAACTAACGAAGAGAGAAACAAATTGGTCCATCATTATTTCTTCTTCTTTTTCAAAAGAGTCTTTTTTTTTCCTTTCTTTGTGATGGGAAAAGGGGCGGAGCTTCCCTAGCCCCGCCTTCTTTTGAAACAGGAAGTCCCTCCCTCGACAGGAAACAGGAAGTCACTCGTCGTTGGCAGCGCTCGTCCCCCGCACTTCCCCCTGATTCCGCAGCTGGGAAGAAAAAAATTAAGAGAAAATTAATTAACATCATAGGAATTAATTAATAAAATACTAATTAATAACTAAAATAATATGATAGAAATCAGAAAGAAAAATTTGGGGAGAAAAATCTGAGGAAAAAGGGAAAAATAAAAATAATATGAAATAATTTGAATTTAATTTGGGATTTCGATTAAGGATTAAATTTGGGGATTAAATGATAACAATTTGGGAATTAAATTGGAATTAAATTTGGGAATAAAATTTAGGGTTAAACTGGAATTAAATTAAGGATTAAATTTGGGATTTAATTGAGGATTAAATCTGGGAATTAAATTAGGATTAAATTTGTGAATTAGATTAGAATTAAATTTGTGAATTAGATTAGAATTAAATTTGGGAATTACATTAGAATTAAATTAGGGAAAAAATTAGAATTAAATTAGGGAATTAGATTAGGATTAATTTCAAGAATTAAATTAGAATAAAATTTGGGAATTAGATTAGAATTAAATTAGGGAAATAAATTAGGGAAATAAATTAGAATTAAATTAGGGAATTAAATTAGGATTAAATTTAGAAATTACATTAAGATTAAATTTGGGAATTTAAATTAAAAATTAAATTAAAATTAAATTTGGGAATAAAATTAGGATTAAATTTGGGAAATAAATTAGGATTATATTCAAGAATTAAATTAGAATTAAATTAGGGATTTAAATTAGAATTAAATTTGGGAATTAAATTAGGATTTCTTTCCAATTTCATTTTTGAATAAAGAGGAAAATAACTAAAAAATATAACATAAAAATATAAAAAATAACAGAAAATAAATAGAAATAAATAGTATTTTGTTTAGTATTTTATATTATTTTATTTCAACTTTTATTCATTTTATTATTGCTATTATAGTATATTTTCTTTATTATTTTGTATTATTTACATTATTTTATTTTATTTACTACATTTACTTTATTTTATTTACTACATTTATTTTATTTTATTTTATTTCATATTTTATTTTATCTAAAGTGGAAAATAAGAATAGGGTGGAAAAAATCCCACCCGATGAATGTATATATTATAATAATAAAATCGAGGGATAATTAAATATCCAATATAATGAAATCAATAACAACAACAAAGAATCGAGGGATAATTAAATATCCAATATAATGAAATCAATAATAACAACAAAGAATCGAGGGATAATTAAATATCCAATATAATGAAATCAATAATAACAACAAAGAATCGAGGGATAATTAAATATCCAATATAATGAAATCAATAATAACAACAAAGAATAAGTAATAATAAAACAAAGGGAAAAAAATAAAACGAAGGATAATTAAATATCCAATCAAATGAAAGCAATAATAACAACAAAGAATCGAGGGATAATTAAATATCCAATATAATGAAATCAATAATAACAACAAAGAATCGAGGGATAATTAAATATCCAATATAATGAAATCAATAATAACAACAAAGAATCGAGGGATAATTAAATATCCAATATAATGAAATCAATAATAACAACAAAGAATAAGTAATAATAAAACAAAGGGAAAAAAATAAAACGAAGGATAATTAAATATCCAATCAAATGAAAGCAATAATAACAACAAAGAATCGAGGGATAATTAAATATCCAATATAATGAAATCAATAATAACAACAAAGAATCGAGGGATAATTAAATATCCAATATAATGAAATCAATAATAACAACAAAGAATCGAGGGATAATTAAATATCCAATATAATGAAATCAATAATAACAACAAAGAATAAGTAATAATAAAACAAAGGGAAAAAAATAAAACGAAGGATAATTAAATATCCAATCAAATGAAAGCAATAATAACAACAAAGAATCGAGGGATAATTAAATATCCAATATAATGAAATCAATAATAACAACAAAGAATCGAGGGATAATTAAATATCCAATATAATGAAATCAATAATAACAACAAAGAATCGAGGGATAATTAAATATCCAATATAATGAAATCAATAATAACAACAAAGAATAAGTAATAATAAAACAAAGGGAAAAAAATAAAACGAAGGATAATTAAATATCCAATCAAATGAAAGCAATAATAACAACAAATAATAACTAACAATAATAATAAAAAAATTAAAATAAATGAAATTATGATGACTATGACTGCACGTAAACCAAGACATACAGAGGGATCTTTCTGGGATTTTGCAAAGGATCTGGGAAAGGGTTTCCTCGTTAGACGTCGTTTGCCGAAGTTCCTCGAACCGGACCTTTCCGGCGGATCTAGAACACGAGGGGATGAAGGACATCATGTGATCGGGAAATAATATTATAATATAACCAGGAAAGATATTAGAATGGAAGAGAGAGATAAGACGTTGAAGAAAACACAGAAATCGAATCGGGAAAAATATTAGAATTGAATGAGTTTGGAGGACGAGACCGCAGGTGGAGAGTGTAATGAGCATGTAGATAGGAGACATCGCTTTTGTAAACTAATCAAGGAAAATGTTAGAATCTAATTATGAAAATATTACAAGGACGAGATAGATGACGCAATGAAAACGTAGAATCTAATCAGTGAAAAATATTAGAATTCAGTCCTGAAAAATTATTAGACAGAAGAGACAAGATGACCCGATAGTCTTAACGGAAAATTAGAATCGGATTAGGAAAATTATTAGAATTTAATGAGTTTAGAGGACGAGACCGCAGGTGGAGAGTGTAATGAGCAGGTAGATAGGAGACATCGCTTTAGTAAACTGCTCAACAGAATTGCTGAAGGTCACAGCGCTTGTTAGAGAAGAAGCTGCGATCAGGTCATCAGGGGAAACAACACGATTTCATGTGGGTTTCTTTCAAAGTCCTAGCCAAGGATGCCAATAATAATAATAATAATACTAAAATAATATGCCAATAATAATAATAATAATAATAATAATAATAATAATAATAATAATAATAATGCCAAGGGAATTCTAGTTCCATGCTTCCAAGTTTGAAGGACTGTCCCTGGATTTTTCTATTAGATTTTATGCTGCCTTTATGTGTACAAAAAAAAATCCAAGGAAATATATTGTAAAAAAAACCCCACCTAAACATACAAAAAAATCCACAGAACTATATCACAAAGATTCACATAAAAATAGGGGAAAAAAATACGAAATATCATGTAAATATACGAAAATATACACGGAAATATATTGTAAAAATTAACATAAAAATACAAAAAAATTACACGGAAATATATTGTAAAAATTAACATAAAAATACAAAAAAATTACACGGAAATATATTGTAAAAATTAACATAAAAATACAAAAAAATTACACAGAAATATATTGTAAAATCCACATAAAAATATGAAAAAATCCAGAGAAATATACAAGAAATTACATGGAAATGTACTGTAAAAATTCACATCAAAATAGAAAAAATCATGTAAATATAAGAAAATATATACGGAAATATATTGTAAAAATTAACATAAAATAGAAAAAAAATCCCATAAAAATACAAAAAAATAACACAGAAATATATTGTAAAAACCCACATAAAAATACAAAAAATCCACACAAATATATCACAAATATTCACATAAAAATAGAAACAAATCCCATAAAAATACAAAAATATTACACAGAAATATATTGTAAAAATCCACATAAAATACAAAAAAAATCCATGGAAATTTATTGTAAAAATTCACATAAAAATAGAAAAAAAATCCCATAAAAATAGAAAAGAAATTACATGGAAATATATTGTAAAAATCCGCATAAAAATACGAAGAAAAAAATCCACGTAAATATATTGCAAAAACTCACATGAAAAAACAAAAAAAAATCCCAGAAAAATATAACAGAAATTACATGGAAATATACTGGAAAATGCACATCAATATAGAAAAAAACATGTAAATATACGAAAATATACACGGAAATATATTGTAAAAATTAATATAAAAATACAAAAAATCACATAAAGTACATGGAAATATATTGTAAAAATTCATATGAAAATAGAAAAAAATCATATAAAAATATGAAAAATACATAGAAACATATTGTAAAAATTCACATTAAAACCCCGTAAAAATACAAAAAAAATTACACAGAAATATAGTATTAAAATTCACAGAAAAATAGAAAAAATTCACAGAAAATACAAAAAAAATACAGACATATATTGTAAAAATTCACAGAAAAATAGAAAAAAAAACCATATAAATACAAAAAACCCTACAGAAATATATTGTAAAAATTTCCGAAATATACCAAAAATCACCTTAAAATAAGATGTGGCAGCCTTTGAGGAAAACATAGAAATCTAATCAGGAAAAATATTAGAATTTAATGAGTTTGGAGGACGAGATCGCAGGTGGAGAGGGTAATGAGAGGATAGATAGGAGACATCGCTTTCGTAAACTAATCAAGGAAAATGTTAGAATCTAATTATGAAAATATTAGAAAGACGAGATAGATGACGCAATGAAAACGTAGAATCTAATCGGTGAAAAATATTAGAATTCAGTCCTGAAAAATTATTAGACAGAAGAGACAAGATGACCCGATAGTCTTAACGGAAAATTAGAATCGGATTAGGAAAAATATTAGAATTTAATTAGGAGATTTATTAGAATGGAAGAGGAAACGAGACAAGAAAGAAGAGAAAGAAAGCCCGATGGTCTCAAAGGAAAACGTAGGATTTAGTTGCGGCAAATATTAGAATCTAATGAGGAAAAAAATATTAATAAGAGGAGACAGATGACCAGACAGCCTTTGAGGGAAATAAAGAATTAAGAAAAATAGTGAATTTAATTGAGGAAAAAGATTAGAATTTAATGAAAGAAAAAACAGAATTTAATGAAAGAAAAAAAAATTATATTAGAGGAAAAAATAGAATTTAATTAAGGAAAAAAACAGAATTTAATTAAAAAATAAAGTTATATTAGAGAAAAAAGAATTTAATTAAGGAAAAAACAGAATTTAATTAAAGAAAAAATTAAATTAGAGAAAAAAATAGAATTTAATTAAGGAAAAAACAAAAGTTAATTAAAATAAAATTATATTAGAGAAAAAAGAATTTAATTAAGGATAAAACAGAATTTAATTAAAGAAAAAATTAAATTAGAGAAAAAAATAGAATTTAATTAAGGAAAAAACAAGTTAATTTAAAAAATAAAATTAGAGAAAATATAGAATGATATTAAGGAAAAATAAAATGAGTTTAAGGAAAGGTAGAATTATATTAAGGAAAAAATAGAATTTAATTAAGGAAAAAACAAAATTATATTAAGGAAAAAAAATAAATATATATTAAGGAAAAAAATAAATATATATTAAGGAAAAATTAAATTAAATTATGGAAAAAGTAGAATTATATTAAGGAAAAAATAGAATTTATGGAAAAAACAAAATTATATTAAATAAAGATAAAATTATATTAAGGAAAAAATTAAATTAAATTACGGAAAAAGAATTATATTAAGGAAAAAAATAGAATTTAATTAAGGAAAAAACAAAATTATATTAAGTAAAAAAATAAAATAAAATTATGGGAAAAGTAGAATTATATTAAGGAAAAATCAAATTTAATTAAGGAAAAAACAAAATTATATTAAGTAAAAATAAAATTATATTAAGGAAAAAATTAAATTAAATTACGGAAAAAGTAGAATTATATTAAGGAAAAATCAAATTTAATTAAGGAAAAAACAAAATTATATTAAGTAAAAATAAAATTATATCAAATTTTATTTTTACTTAATATAATTTTGTTTTTTCCTTAATTAAATTTGATTTTTCCTTAATATAATTCTACTTTTCCCATAATTTTTTTTTTTACTTAATATAATTAAGTAAAAATTAAATAATATAAGAAAAAATTAAATTAAATTAAATTACGGAAAAAGGAGAATTATATTAAGGGAAAAAAATAGAATTTAATTCAGGAAAAACTAGAATTTTATAAAGGGGGAAATAGAATTTAATGGAGAAATAAATGCAATTAAATGCAGGGTTGAACCAAGAAAAATTATATATTTTTTTTGCTATGTATGTAAGAAATTAAAATATTAATTTTAATGTAATATATTCAAATAAATAATGTGTGTGTATATATATATATATATATATATATATATATAAAATTATTCACCGCCTCGAGCTCTCTTTGTGTCTCGTCCTCCATCCTCCGAATGTCTTCCATTGTCAAATCAATCCACCTGTCAATCCAGCAGAAGAGCTGTCGGTGGAAATTGGTGAATATCCGCTTCTCTTGCTATTTAAAAAAATATATATATGAAAAAATGATATATTATTATCTAATAAAACTTGACATCTCTGCCACTTTGATTATGTGTATACATTATATATTATATAGTATATTAATATAAAAATTAAACATAATAAAACAATATTATACTATTAATATATTATTATTATTATTATTATTATTATATTGGAAACATTTTTATAATCTAATAAAACTTGACATCTCTGCCACTTTGATTATGTGTATACATTATATATTATATAGTATATTAATATAAAAATTAAACATAATAAAACAATATTATACTATTAATATATTATTATTATTATATTTGAAACATTTTTATAATCTAATAAAACCTGACATCTCTGCCACTTTGATTATGTGTATACATTATATATTATATAGTATATTAATATAAAAATTAAACATAATAAAACAATATTATACTATTAATATATTATTATTATTATTATTATTATATTTGAAACATTTTTATAATCTAATAAAACTTGACATCTCTGCCACTTTGATTATGTGTATACATTATATATTATATAGTATATTAATATAAAAATTAAACATAATAAAACAATATTATACTAATATATTATTATTATTATTATATTTGAAACATTTTTATAATCTAATAAAACCTGACATCTCTGCCACTTTGATTATGTGTATACATTATATATTATATAGTATATTAATATAAAAATTAAACATAATAAAACAATATTATACTATTAATATATTATTATTATTATTATTATTATTATTATATTTGAAACATTTTTATAATCTAATAAAACTTGACATCTCTGCCACTTTGATTATGTGTATACATTATATATTATATAGTATATTAATATAAAAATTAAACATAATAAAACTATATTATACTATTAATATATTATTATTATTATTATTATTATTATTATTATTATTATATTTGAAACATTTTTATAATCTAATAAAATTTGACATCTCTGCCACTTTGATTATGTGTACAGATTGCATTAATATATTGTATAATATTATATATATAATATATTGTATATATTATATATATAATATTAATATATTGTATATAATATTATATATAATATATATAGTATATTAATATTATAAAAATCACACAATAAAACAATATTATATTATTAATACATTATTATTACTGGGGTGTATATTATTATGAATTACAATATGTTAATAAAATAAAAATTAAACACAATATACTAATATTATATTATTAATATTATAAAAATAAAACATATAATTTTATATTATTAATATAATATTTATTACTGGAATGTATATTATTATACAATACAATATGTTAATATAAAAAGACATAATATAATAATATAGTATTCGTATACAGATTGCATTAATATATTGTATAATATTATATATATAATATATTGTATATATTATATATATAATATTAATATATTGTATATAATATTATATATAATATATAGTATATTAATATTATAAAAATCACACAATAAAACAATATTATATTATTAATATATTATTATTACTGGAGTGTATATTATTATGAATTACAATATGTTAATAAAATAAAAATTAAACACAATATACTAATATTATATTATTAATATTATAAAAATTAAACATAATTTTATATTATTAATATAATATTTATTACTGGAATGTATATTATTATACAATACAATATGTTAATATAAAAATTAAACATAATATAATAATATTATAGTATTCGTATATTATTATCACTGGAATGTATATTATTATACAATACAATATGTTTTTTCTATATAAATAATGTTATGATATAATGTTTTATTATATTATAATTTAATATGATATAACATCATATAATAATCACAATATAATGTTGTTTTACTATATTATATTTAATTTAATATGATATAATATCATATAATGTAATATTATAAAATAATATAATAATTTAATGTAATAACAGGGTTATAATGAAATAATATAATATAATGTAATAATACAATATTAAAATATAATATAATGCACTAATATATAAAATGCATCATTATTATAATTCAATATATATAATATAATAATGTAATATAATAAAATGTTTTAATAATAATATACTATATAATGTAATATCACAATATTATAATATATAATGCAATAATATTAATTAAGTAATAATGTTATAAAATAATAATGTAATATCACAATATTATAATATATAATGCAATAATATAATTATGTAATAACGTAATAACATAATAAAATGTTATAATAATATAAAATTATAATAATATAATAATAATAATAATAAAATAATATAATTATATAAATAATAATAATAATAATTTAAAATATAATAATATAATAACCTTCTGGATGAAATTTTCTATCTTGTTCTGCAATCCCCACCATCTGAATTTAATGGTCACCAACTTGTATGCGCACATTTTGGGACACTCCTCATTGGCCGCCAGCTCTTTCTAAGGTAAATAAAAAAAATATTAAAAATAACATTATCAATAAGGATTTTTTCTGGTATTTAACATTATATAATATCTAATATTTATTATAAAATATTACATAATATTTATTATAAAATGTTATCCACTTATTTTGGAAATTATTATTATTATTATATTTATTATAATAAATATATATATTATTTATTATAAATTTTGGAAATTATTATTATTATTATATTTATTATAATAAATATATATATTATTTATTATAAATTATTATACACATTCTTTTGGAAATTATTATTAAATAATATTTCTTATAAAATATTATCCAAGTTCTTTTGGAATTATTATTATTATTATTATTATATTTCTTATAAAATATTATATATTATTTATTATAACTTATTATCCAAATTCTTTTGTAAATTATTATTATTGTATTTATAAAATATTATATATTATAAAATATTATCCAAGTTCTTTTGGAAGTATTATTATTATTATTATTATAATTATATTTCTTATAAAATATTATATATTATTTATTATAACTTATTATCCAAGTTCTTTTGGAAATTATTTTTATTGTATTTATTATAAAATATTATATAATATTTTTATAAAATATTATCCAAGTTCTTTTGTAAATTATTATTATTGTATTTATTATAAAATATTATATATTATTTATTATAAAATATTATCCAAGTTCTTTTATAAATTATTATTATTGTATTTATTATAAAATATTATATATTATTTATTATAAAATATTATCCAAGTTCTTTTGGAAGTTATTATTATATTTAATGTAAAATTATATATTATTTATTATAAAATATTATCCAAGTTCTTTTGGAAGTTATTATTATATTTAATGTAAAATTATATATTATTTATTATAAAATATTATCCAAGTTCTTTTGGAAGTTATTATTATACTTATTGTAAAATTATATATTATTTATTATAAAATATTATCCAAGTTCTTTTGGAAATTAAAATTAATATTGTATTTATTATAAAATATTATCCAAGGTCTTTTGGAATTTATTATTATTATATTTCTTATATTTTTATAATATTATTATAATAAAAGATATAAATAATATAACAAATATAATAAATATAATACAATTAATAATAATAGTAATAGTAATAATTATAATATATAATTATATGATATAATTAACATATTAATAATAGTAATAGTAGTAGTAATAATAATAATAATAATAATAATTCCAAAAGAATAAAAAGATAAAAGAGATGGGATTTCTTTCCCATTATTCTTATTATAATAAATATAATATTATAATAATAAAAGATATAAATAATATAACAAATATAATAAATATAATACAGTTAATAATAATAATAATAGTAATAATTATAATATATAATTATATGATATAATTAACATATTAATAATAGTAATAGTAGTAGTAATAATAATAATAATTCCAAAAGAATAAAAAGATAAAAGAGATGGGATTTCTTTCCCATTATTCTTATTATAATAAATATAATATTATAATAATAACAGATATAAATAATATAACAAATATAATAAATATAATACAATTAATAATAATAGTAATAATTATAATATATAATTATATGATATAATTAACATATTAATAATAGTAATAGTAGTAATAATAATAATAATAATAATAATAATAATTCCAAAAGAATAAAAAGAAAAAAAGATGGGATTTCTTTCCCATTATTCTTATTATAATAAATATAATATTATAATAATAAAAGATATAAATAATATAACAAATATAATAAATATAATACAATTAATAATAATAATAGTAATAATAATTATAATTATAATATATAATTAACATATTAATAATAGTAATAGTAATAATAATAATAATAATAATTCCAAAAGAATAAAAAGATAAAAGAGATGGGATTTCTTTCCCATTATTCTTATTATAATAAATATAATATTATAATAATAAAAGATATAAATAATATAACAAATATAATAAATATAATACAATTAATAATAATAGTAATAGTAATAATAATAATTATAATATATAATTATATGATATAAAATATAATAAATATAATACAATTAATAATAATAATAGTAATAATTATAATTATAATATATAATTATATGATATAAAATATAATAAATATAATACAATTAATAATAATAATAATAATAGTAATAATTATAATTATAATATATAATTATATGATATAATTAACATATTAATAATAGTAATAGTAGTAGTAATAATAATAATAATAATTAATTATATGATATAATTAACATATTAATAATAGTAATAGTAGTAGTATTAATAATAATAGTAATAATTATTATAATATATAATTATATGATATAATTAACATATTAATAATAGTAGTAATAATAATAATAATAATAATAATAATAATAATAATAATATACTACCTTCCAGTCAGGTCCCAGGGGTCCCCTCTGTGTCTTGACCGATTGGAATAAAGCCGGGTCTTCCTCTGCTTTGTAGTCCTTTATATATAAAATTATATATAAAATTATATATGTATATATATATATATGCCCCGCCCCATGACCCCGGCATGCCCTCTGACCCCACGACTGACCCCAGGCTCGACTTGACCCCGGTCAGCGATGTCGATGTGGATGACCTCAACCCCTTTCCAGGCGTTCGGGTCCAGGTCATGGACCTGCGTAGAAAAAATAAATTAAAAGGGATTAATTAACAGAAAAAAATAATTAATTGATTAATCAAAATGTTAATTTATTAATATATTATAATAAAGCTCATAATCAGTATAATTAAAAACAAACATTAAAAATACGGGTTAAGCACATCAAAAATACGCCGAAAAGAGTAAATACTAAAATACACAAAAATAGAAATTATAAGTAAATGTTAAATATTAAAAATAAATAAAAATACGCATAAAAGTCTAAACTTGATCAGGTGATGATTGCTCCATGACAACAGGGTGGTAGATAATTCAACTGGGCCCAACCCGACTCAACAGAACCCAACCAGACTCAACTGAACCCAACACAACTCAACTGGACCCAACCAGACTCAACAGAACCCAACACAACTCAACTGGACCCAACCAGACTCAACTGAACCCAACACAACTCAACTGGACCCAACCAGACTCAACAAAACCCAACACAACTCAACTGGACCCAACCAGACTCAACTGAACCCAACACAACTCAACTGGACCCAACCAGACTCAACAAAACCCAACACAACTCAACTGGACCCAACCAGACTCAACTGAACCCAACACAACTCAACTGGGCCCAACCCGACTCAACAGAACCCAACCAGACTCAACTGAACCCAACACAACTCAACTGGACCCAACCAGACTCAACAAAACCCAACACAACTCAACTGGACCCAACCAGACTCAACTGAACCCAACACAACTCAACTGGACCCAACCAGACTCAACAGAACCCAACACAACTCAACTGGACCCAACCAGACTCAACAAAACCCAACACAACTCAACTGGACCCAACCAGACTCAACTGAACCCAACACAACTCAACTGGACCCAACCAGACTCAACTGAACCCAACACAACTCAACTGGACCCAACCAGACTCAACTGAACCCAACACAACTCAACTGGACCCAACCAGACTCAACTGAACCCAACACAACTCAACTGGACCCAACCAGACTCAACTGAACCCAACACAACTCAACTGGACCCAACCAGACTCAACAAAACCCAACACAACTCAACTGGACCCAACCAGACTCAACAGAACCCAACACAACTCAACTGGACCCAACCAGACTCAACAAAACCCAACACAACTCAACTGGACCCAACCAGACTCAACAAAACCCAACACAACTCAACTGGACCCAACCAGACTCAACAGAACCCAACACAACTCAACTGGACCCAACCAGACTCAACTGAACCCAACACAACTCAACTGGACCCAACCAGACTCAACTGAACCCAACACAACTCAACTGGACCCAACCAGACTCAACTGAACCCAACACAACTCAACTGGACCCAACCAGACTCAACTGAACCCAACACAACTCAACTGGACCCAACCAGACTCAACTGAACCCAACACAACTCAACTGGACCCAACCAGACTCAACAGAACCCAACACAACTCAACTGGACCCAACCAGACTCAACTGAACCCAACACAACTCAACTGGACCCAACCAGACTCAACAAAACCCAACACAACTCAACTGGACCCAACCAGACTCAACAGAACCCAACACAACTCAACTGGACCCAACCAGACTCAACTGAACCCAACACAACTCAACTGGACCCAACCAGACTCAACAGAACCCAACACAACTCAACTGGACCCAACCAGACTCAACTGAACCCAACACAACTCAACTGGACCCAACCAGACTCAACTGAACCCAACACAACTCAACTGGACCCAACCAGACTCAACTGAACCCAACACAACTCAACTGGACCCAACCAGACTCAACAGAACCCAACACAACTCAACTGGGCCCAACCCGACTCAACAGAACCCAACACAACCCAACTGGACCCAACCAGACTCAACTGAACCCAACACAACAACTGGACCCAACCCAACTCAACTGAACCCAACTCAAACCTTAGACAACCCAACTGGACCCAACCCAACCAAACCCAATGAGACCCATCCCAAATCAACAGGACCCAACCCTACTCAACGGGACCCGACCCAATTCAACTGGACCCATCGCAACTCAACGGGACCCAACCCAACTCAACTCAACCCAACCAGACTCAACTGAACCCAATTCAAACCTTGGACAACCCAACTCAACCCAACCAAACTGCACCTCACACAACCCAACTGGACCTAACTCAAACTTTAGACATCCCAACTGGACACAACCCAACCCAACAGAACCCAACACAACCCAACAGAACCCAACTGGACCTAACTCAAACTTTAGACATCCCAACTGGACACAACCCAACCCAACAGAACCCAACACAACCCAACAGAACCCAACTGGACCTAACTCAAACTTTAGACATCCCAACTGGACACAACCCAACCCAACAGAACCCAACACAACCCAACAGAACCCAACTGGACCTAACTCAAACTTTAGACATCCCAACTGGACACAACCCAACCCAACAGAACCCAACACAACCCAACAGAACCCAACTGGACCTAACTCAAACTTTAGACATCCCAACTGGACACAACCCAACCCAACAGAACCCAACACAACCCAACAGAACCCAACTGGACCTAACTCAAACTTTAGACATCCCAACTGGACACAACCCAACCCAACAGAACCCAACACAACCCAACAGAACCCAACTGGACCTAACTCAAACTTTAGACATCCCAACTGGACACAACCCAACCCAACAGAACCCATCACAACCCAACAGAACCCAACTGGACCTAACTCAAACTTTAGACATCCCAACTGGACACAACCCAACCCAACAGAACCCAACACAACCCAACAGAACCCAACTGGACCTAACTCAAACTTTAGACATCCCAACTGGACACAACCCAACCCAACAGAACCCAACCCAATTCAACTGGACCCATCGCAACTCAACGGGACCCAACCCAACTCAACTCAACCCAACCAAATACAAATACAAATACAATAAAGTTTATTGCACTAGCCATAGGCCATGACATCAATAACATACAACCTTTATAAACACATTCCAATGTAAAGCAAAACCCGTTCAAGATTTAAAAAACTAGTACTTTAAAATTTTGCTGGCAGAAACCTAGCAATAACGGCGTCTAGTCTGTGACCTCCTTAACCATCTCCCTTTCCCTATCTGGTCTCCGGCGAGGTTTTTGCTACTCTGTCTCTGATCTTTTGGGCAGCGATTGCAAATGTGGCTACTTTTAGGGTTATATTTTTATCATAATCTGCTAGTAAGGCACCAATCACGGCAGGTTCTTGCCATGCTGCCCTTTCTTCAAGGAGTGTTCCCAGGAGATTTTTTCTGGGGTCATTATACAAAGGGCAGTGCAATAGATAGTGAGTTAGATCTTCTTTTTCCCCGGCGCCACAAATGCAAAGCCTTTGGGCCTGAGGGATCCCTCTGTATCTCCCTTCTAGCCAGTTTGAGGGCATTGTTTGGAAACGCAGGGCTGTGAAGGCTTTCCTCAACTCAGCTGACGTTAGGTCTTGAAGGTATTGTTGGCAGTATTGGTCACTCTTTAGTCTGGGATACCATATAGAAAAACTTTGCTTTTTACTAATCTCTAAATTGTCGGCTGCATCCTTCTCAAAGATATTGTCCCTAATCGCCTTCTTGTCTAGCTGCATTAGAGTTGTTATTGACCCGTCAAAATATTGATGGAGCAAGGCTAGCCAGGATTGCACCCAACCTCCCCGTTTAAACTGTTCCCTCAGGCATTGCTTTGCTATGCTCTCCTCCTCCATTCCTAGCAATCTCTTCCCATACGAGATGTTAAGCTTGTGCATTCTGGCCTTGAGTGAGGGAAGATCTAATTCCAGTCTTAACAAGGCGGCTGGGGTCCCCGAGGGAAGGGCTAAAAGAGCTCTTGCAAACTTGTTCTGGATGCATTCAACCTGTTCTGTGTTACCTTGCCCCCAAATTTCCGCTCCATATAACAGTTGGGGTAAAATTTTAGCGGCAAAAATCTTTACTGTGGGACAAACCAGTGAACCTCCCTTTGTTTTTCCAAAGGCTAGGATTGCTTTCGCTGACCTCCAGGCAGATAATTTGGCTGCCTCTATATCAGGGGTCCCCAAACTTTTTAAACAGGGGGCCAGTTCACGATCCTTCAGACCGTTGGAGGGCCGGACTATAGTTGGCCACCGAGCAATAATAATTAATAATTATTAATAACATCATCATCAACAACAACAACAATAACAAAGAGGGTTGGAAGAGACCCTTTGGACCATTGAGTCCAATACCCTTCTACCTTTGTGCACCGAAAGCACAAGCAAAGCACCCCTGACAGATAGCCACCCAGCCTCAATGTTAATAATAATAATAATAATAATAATAATAATAATAATAATAATAATAATAATAATAAAGAGGGTTGGAAGAGACCCCTTGGGCCATTAAGTCCAACCCCCTTTTGCCTTTGTGCACCAAAAGCACAAGCAAAGCACCCCTGACAGATAGCCACCCAGCCTCAATGTTAATAATAATAATAATAATAATAATAATAATAATAATAATAATAATAAAGAGGGTTGGAACAGAGTTGTGTTTTAACTCTGTCTTATTAATGGTTTGATTTTAATCGTATGTTTTAATTTTTCATTTGTGCGTTTTTGGTATTTGATGTTTTTGTATGTAGACTCTTTTGCATTTGTAAGCCGCCCTGAGTCTCTGCGGGGAGATAGAGGCGGGGTACAAGAATAAAATTATTATATTATTATTATTGGAAAAGACCCCTTGGGCCATTTAGTCCAAGACCCTTCTTCCTTTGTACACCAAAAGCACAAGCAAAGCACCCCTGACAGATGGCCACCCAGCCTCAATGTTAATAACAATAATAATAATAATAATAATAATAATAATAATAATAATAATAATAAGGGTTCTTCTGCCCTTGTGCCATGGGGGCCGGATAAATAGCTTCGATGGGCCGCATTCGGCCCCCGGGCCTTAGTTTGGGGACCCCTGCTCTATATGGTTCTTCCATTTACCGTTGTATGCGAAGTGTAAGCCCAGATATTTAAAACTATCACACTGCTCTATTGAGTGACCATCCAATTTCCAGGTGTGACTTTGCTTCCTTTTGGAGAATACCATCACTTTGGTTTTTGAGTGATTGATTGTCAGCTTCTCTTGTTTACAAATCCTACTTAGTGACCTCAAAAGTCTCCTGAGACCTATTTGCGTCGATGAGAGTAGCACCATATCATCCGCATATAATAGGATTTGGATTCTCCTGTTACCTACTGCTGGGGGAAAATGTTCAGGAGAGCTCAACTCGGCCACTAAGTTATTCACGTAGAAGATAAACAAAAAAGGTGCAAGCAAGCAGCCTTGCCTCACTCCTCTTTTGGTTTCAATGTTGTTCGATAGCTTGCCTGATAGCCCTAACCTCACTCTTAGATCAGTTCCCGAGTATAGCTGGTGCAATAATATCAGCAGTCGTCTGTCCACATTCGTTTTTGCCAACTTTGCCCACAGACGTTGTCTATCAATTAAATCAAAAGCTGAGGTGAAATCCACAAATGCTGTGTAAAGGCAACCCTTTGGTTTCCTCAGACTATTTTGGATTAAGTGCGACAGCACAAAGCATTGATCTATTGTGCCTCTGCCTTGACGGAATCCAGCCTGTTCTTCCGCAATAATATTATTTTCCTCCGCCCAACTCTGTAATTTGTTTAACAGAAAGCTACCATAGATTTTTGATACTACATCCAACAGACTAATTGGTCTATAATTGTGGGGGTCCGTCCTATTACCTTTTTTATATAGTGGAACAATTATACTGGTTTTCCACCCACTCGGAATGATTCCTGTCTGGTTGATATGTGTGAACAGTTTGGCCAAGATGGGGGCCCACCAGGAGATGTTACATTTGAACAGTTCTGGGGGGAGCATGTCCTCTCCTGGAGCTTTTCCAGCTTTTAATTTTTGAAGTAGGCCTTCCATTTCCTCAGAAGAAACTGGTGGCCAAGCAGGAGCGTCAATAGGTTCGGATACCTCTCCCGCTGCCTCCAGGTCGTCAAATACCTCTCCAAAATAGGCTTCCCATGTAGGAGCTGATCGTATAAATCTTTCGCCTTTTACTCAACCCAACCAGACTCAACTGAACCCAATTCAAACCTTGGACAACCCAACTCAAACCAACCCAAATGCACCTCACACAACCCAACTGGACCCAACTCAAACCTTGGACAACCCAACTGGACCCAACCCAACCCGACAGAACCCAACACAACTCAACTGGACACAACCCAACTCAACTGAACCCAACCCAACCCAAATGCACCTCACACAACCCAACTGGACCTAACTCAAACTTTAGACATCCCAACTGGACACAACCCAACCCAACAGAACCCAACACAACTCAACTGGACACAACCCAACCCAACAGAACCCAACACAATTCAACTGGACACAACCCAACCCAACAGAACCCAACACAACTTAACTGGACACAACCCAACGCAACTGAACCCAACCCAACCCAAATGCACCTCACACAACCCAACTGGACCTAACTCAAACTTTAGACATCCCAACTGGACACAACCCAACCCAACAGAACCCAACACAACTCAACTGGACACAACCCAACCCAACAGAACCCAACACAACTCAACTGGACACAACCCAACCCAACAGAACCCAACACAACTCAACTGGACACAACCCAACCCAACAGAACCCAACACAACTCAACTGGACACAACCCAACCCAACAGAACCCAACACAACCCAACTGGACCTAACTCAAACTTTAGACATCCCAACTGGACACAACCCAACCCAACAGAACCCAACACAACTCAACTGGACACAACCCAACCCAACAGAACCCAACACAACTCAACTGGACACAACCCAACCCAACAGAACCCAACACAACTCAACTGGACACAACCCAACCAAACAGAACCCAACACAACTCAACTGGACACAACCCAACGCAACTGAACCCAACCCAACCCAAATGCACCTCACACAACCCAACTGGACCTAACTCAAACTTTAGACATCCCAACTGGACACAACCCAACCCGACAGAACCCAACACAACTCAACTGGACCCAACCCAACGCAACTGAACCCAACTCAAACTTTCGACATCCCAACTGGACCCAACCCAACCCGACAGAACCCAACACAACTCAACTGGACACAACCCAACTCAACTGAACCCAACCCAACCCAAATGCACCTCACACAACCCAACTGGACCTAACTCAAACTTTAGACATCCCAACTGGACACAACCCAACCCAACAGAACCCAACACAACTCAACTGGACACAACCCAACCCAACAGAACCCAACACAACTCAACTGGACACAACCCAACCCAACAGAACCCAACACAACCCAACTGGACCTAACTCAAACTTTAGACATCCCAACTGGACACAACCCAACCCAACAGAACCCAACACAACTCAACTGGACACAACCCAACCCAACAGAACCCAACACAACTCAACTCGACACAACCCAACGCAACTGAACCCAACCCAACCCAAATGCACCTCACACAACCCAACTGGACCTAACTCAAACTTTAGACATCCCAACTGGACACAACCCAACCCAACAGAACCCAACACAACTCAACTGGACACAACCCAACCCAACAGAACCCAACACAACTCAACTGGACACAACCCAACCCAACAGAACCCAACACAACTTAACTGGACACAACCCAACGCAACTGAACCCAACCCAACCCAAATGCACCTCACACAACCCAACTGGACCTAACTCAAACTTTAGACATCCCAACTGGACCCAACCCAACCCGACAGAACCCAACACAACTCAACTGGACCCAACCCAACGCAACTGAACCCAACTCAAACTTTCGACATCCCAACTGGACCCAACCCAACCCGACAGAACCCAACACAACTCAACTGGACACAACCCAACTCAACTGAACCCAACCCAACCCAAATGCACCTCACACAACCCAACTGGACCTAACTCAAACTTTAGACATCCCAACTGGACACAACCCAACCCAACAGAACCCAACACAACTCAACTGGACACAACCCAACCCAACAGAACCCAACACAACTCAACTGGACACAACCCAACCCAACAGAACCCAACACAACTCAACTGGACACAACCCAACCCAACAGAACCCAACACAACCCAACTGGACCTAACTCAAACTTTAGACATCCCAACTGGACACAACCCAACCCAACAGAACCCAACACAACTCAACTGGACACAACCCAACCCAACAGAACCCAACACAACTCAACTGGACACAACCCAACGCAACTGAACCCAACCCAACCCAAATGCACCTCACACAACCCAACTGGACCTAACTCAAACTTTAGACATCCCAACTGGACACAACCCAACCCAACAGAACCCAACACAACTCAACTGGACACAACCCAACCCAACAGAACCCAACACAACTCAACTGGACACAACCCAACCCAACAGAACCCAACACAACTTAACTGGACACAACCCAACGCAACTGAACCCAACCCAACCCAAATGCACCTCACACAACCCAACTGGACCTAACTCAAACTTTAGACATACCAACTGGACCCAACCCAACCCGACAGAACCCAACACAACTCAACTGGACCCAACCCAACGCAACTGAACCCAACTCAAACTTTCGACATCCCAACTGGACCCAACCCAACCCGACAGAACCCAACACAACTCAACTGGACACAACCCAACTCAACTGAACCCAACCCAACCCAAATGCACCTCACACAACCCAACTGGACCTAACTCAAACTTTAGACATCCCAACTGGACACAACCCAACCCAACAGAACCCAACACAACTCAACTGGACACAACCCAACCCAATAGAACCCAACACAACTCAACTGGACACAACCCAACCCAACAGAACCCAACACAACTTAACTGGACACAACCCAACGCAACTGAACCCAACCCAACCCAAATGCACCTCACACAACCCAACTGGACCTAACTCAAACTTTAGACATCCCAACTGGACCCAACCCAACCCGACAGAACCCAACACAACTCAACTGGACCCAACCCAACGCAACTGAACCCAACTCAAACTTTCGACATCCCAACTGGACCCAACCCAACCCGACAGAACCCAACACAACTCAACTGGACACAACCCAACTCAACTGAACCCAACCCAACCCAAATGCACCTCACACAACCCAACTGGACCTAACTCAAACTTTAGACATCCCAACTGGACACAACCCAACCCAACAGAACCCAACACAACTCAACTGGACACAACCCAACCCAACAGAACCCAACACAACTCAACTGGACACAACCCAACCCAACAGAACCCAACACAACTCAACTGGACACAACCCAACCCAACAGAACCCAACACAACCCAACTGGACCTAACTCAAACTTTAGACATCCCAACTGGACACAACCCAACCCAACAGAACCCAACACAACTCAACTGGACACAACCCAACCCAACAAAACCCAACACAACTCAACTGGACACAACCCAACGCAACTGAACCCAACCCAACCCAAATGCACCTCACACAACCCAACTGGACCTAACTCAAACTTTAGACATCCCAACTGGACACAACCCAACCCAACAGAACCCAACACAACTCAACTGGACACAACCCAACCCAACAGAACCCAACACAACTCAACTGGACACAACCCAACCCAACAGAACCCAACACAACTTAACTGGACACAACCCAACGCAACTGAACCCAACCCAACCCAAATGCACCTCACACAACCCAACTGGACCTAACTCAAACTTTAGACATCCCAACTGGACCCAACCCAACCCGACAGAACCCAACACAACTCAACTGGACCCAACCCAACGCAACTGAACCCAACTCAAACTTTCGACATCCCAACTGGACCCAACCCAACCCGACAGAACCCAACACAACTCAACTGAACCCAACCCAACCCAAATGCACCTCACACAACCCAACTGGACCTAACTCAAACTTTAGACATCCCAACTGGACCCAACCCAACCCGACAGAACCCAACACAACTCAACTGGACACAACCCAACCCAACAGAACCCAACACAACTCAACTGGACACAACCCAACCCAACAGAACCCAACACAACTTAACTGGACACAACCCAACGCAACTGAACCCAACCCAACCCAAATGCACCTCACACAACCCAACTGGACCTAACTCAAACTTTAGACATCCCAACTGGACCCAACGCAACCCGACAGAACCCAACACAACTCAACTGGACCCAACCCAACGCAACTGAACCCAACTCAAACTTTCGACATCCCAACTGGACCCAACCCAACCCGACAGAACCCAACACAACTCAACTGGACACAACCCAACCCAACAGAACCCAACACAACTCAACTGGACACAACCCAACTCAACTGAACCCAACCCAACCCAAATGCACCTCACACAACCCAACTGGACCTAACTCAAACTTTAGACATCCCAACTGGACACAACCCAACCCAACAGAACCCAACACAACTCAACTGGACACAACCCAACCCAACAGAACCCAACACAACTCAACTGGACACAACCCAACCCAACAGAACCCAACACAACTCAACTGGACACAACCCAACCCAACAGAACCCAACACAACTCAACTGGACACAACCCAACCCAACAGAACCCAACACAACCCAACTGGACCTAACTCAAACTTTAGACATCCCAACTGGACACAACCCAACCCAACAGAACCCAACACAACTCAACTGGACACAACCCAACCAAACAGAACCCAACACAACTCAACTGGACACAACCCAACGCAACTGAACCCAACCCAACCCAAATGCACCTCACACAACCCAACTGGACCTAACTCAAACTTTAGACATCCCAACTGGACACAACCCAACCCAACAGAACCCAACACAACTCAACTGGACACAACCCAACCCAACAGAACCCAACACAACTCAACTGGACACAACCCAACCCAACAGAACCCAACACAACTTAACTGGACACAACCCAACGCAACTGAACCCAACCCAACCCAAATGCACCTCACACAACCCAACTGGACCTAACTCAAACTTTAGACATCCCAACTGGACCCAACCCAACCCGACAGAACCCAACACAACTCAACTGGACCCAACCCAACGCAACTGAACCCAACTCAAACTTTCGACATCCCAACTGGACCCAACCCAACCCGACAGAACCCAACACAACTCAACTGGACACAACCCAACTCAACTGAACCCAACCCAACCCAAATGCACCTCACACAACCCAACTGGACCTAACTCAAACTTTAGACATCCCAACTGGACACAACCCAACCCAACAGAACCCAACACAACTCAACTGGACACAACCCAACCCAACAGAACCCAACACAACTCAACTGGACACAACCCAACCCAACAGAACCCAACACAACTTAACTGGACACAACCCAACGCAACTGAACCCAACCCAACCCAAATGCACCTCACACAACCCAACTGGACCTAACTCAAACTTTAGACATCCCAACTGGACCCAACCCAACCCGACAGAACCCAACACAACTCAACTGGACCCAACCCAACGCAACTGAACCCAACTCAAACTTTCGACATCCCAACTGGACCCAACCCAACCCGACAGAACCCAACACAACTCAACTGGACACAACCCAACTCAACTGAACCCAACCCAACCCAAATGCACCTCACACAACCCAACTGGACCTAACTCAAACTTTAGACATCCCAACTGGACACAACCCAACCCAACAGAACCCAACACAACTCAACTGGACACAACCCAACCCAACAGAACCCAACACAACTCAACTGGACACAACCCAACCCAACAGAACCCAACACAACTTAACTGGACACAACCCAACGCAACTGAACCCAACCCAACCCAAATGCACCTCACACAACCCAACTGGACCTAACTCAAACTTTAGACATCCCAACTGGACCCAACCCAACCCGACAGAACCCAACACAACTCAACTGGACCCAACCCAACGCAACTGAACCCAACTCAAACTTTGGACATCCCAACTGGACCCAACCCAACCCAACAGAACCCAATACAACTCAACTGGACACAACTCAATTCAAATGATCCCAACCCAATCCAAATGCACCTCACACAACCCAACTGGACCTAATTCAAACCTTGGACATCCCAACTGGACCCAACCCAACACAACAGAACCCAACACAACTCAACTGGACTCAACCCAACTCAAACTTTAGACATCCCAACTGGACCCAACAAAACCCAACAGAACCCAACACAACTCAACTGGACTCAACCCAACTCAACTGAACCCAACTCAAACCTTGGACAACCCAACTGGACCCAACCCAACCCGACAGAACCCAACACAACTCAACTGGACACAACCCAACTCAACTGAACCCAACCCAACCCAAATGCACCTCACACAACCCAACTGGACCTAACTCAAACTTTAGACATCCCAACTGGACACAACCCAACCCAACAGAACCCAATACAACTCAACTGAAACCAACTCAAACCTTGGACAACCCAACTGGACCCAACCCAACCCGACAGAACCCAACCCAACGCAACTGAACCCAACTCAAACCTTGGACAACCCAACTGGACCTAACTCAAACTTTAGACATCCCAATTGGACACAACCCAACCAAACAGAACCCAGCACAACTCAACTGAAACCAACTCAAACCTTGGACAACCCAACTGGACCCAACCCAACCCAACAGAACCCAATACAACTCAACTGGACCCAACCCAACGCAACTGAACCCAACTCAAACCTTGGACAACCCAACTGGACCCAACCCAACCCAACAGAACCCAACACAACTCAACTGGACCCAACTCAAACCTTGGACATCCCAACTGGACCCAACACAACTCAACTGGACGCAACTCAACTCAAATGAACCCAACTGAACCCAACCCAACACAACACAACTCAACTGGACCCAACTCAAACCTTGGACAACCCAACTAGACCCAACCCAACCCAACAGAACCCAACACAACTCAACTGGAGGCAACTCAACTCAAATGAACCCAACTGAACCCAACCCAATCCAAATGCACCCAACACAACCCAACTGGACCTAACTCAAACCTTGGACAACCCAACTGGACCCAACCCACCCCAAAAGAACCCAACACAACTCAACTGGACCCAACCCAACTCAACTGAACCCACCTCAAACCTTGGACATCCCAACTGAACCCAACCCAACCCAACAGAACCCAACACAACTCAACTGGACTCAACCCAACTCAACTGAACCCAACTCAAACCTTGGACAACCCAACTGGACCCAACCCAAATGCACCTCACACAACCCAACTGGACCTAATTCAAACCTTGGACATCCCAACTGGACCCAACACAACTCAACTGGACTCAACCCAACACAAATGAACCCAACCCAACCCAAATGCACCTCACACAACTGAACCCAACTCAAGCCTTGGACAACCCAACTGGACCCAACCCAACTCAACTGGACCCAAACCAACTCAACTGAACCCAACTGAACCCAACCCAACCCAAATGCACCTCACACAACCCAACTGGACCTAACTCAAACTTTAGACAACCCAACTGGACACAACCCAACCCAACAGAACCCAACCCAACTCAACTGGCCTCAACCCAACTCAACTGAACCCAACTCAAACCTTGGACAACCCAACTGGACACAACCCAACTGGACACAACCCAACTCGACTGAACCCAACCCAACCCAAATGCACCTCACACAACCCAACTGGTCCTAACTCAAACCTTGGACATCCCAATTGGACCCAACCCAACCCAACAGAACCCAACACAACTCAACTGGACTCAACCCAACTCAACTGAACCCAACACAACTCAACTGGCCTCAACCCAACTCAACTGAACCCAACTCAAACCTTGGACAACCCAACTGGACCCAACCCAACCCAACAGAACCCAACACAACTCAACTGGACTCAACCCAACTCAAACCTTGGACAACCCAACTGGACCCAACACAACCCAACAGAACCCAACACAACTCAACTGGACTCAACCCAACTCAAACCTTGGACAACCCAACTGGACCCAACCCAACCCAACAGAACCCAACACAACTCAACTGGACACAACCCAACCCAACAGAACCCAACACAACTTAACTGGACACAACCCAACGCAACTGAACCCAACCCAACCCAAATGCACCTCACACAACCCAACTGGACCTAACTCAAACTTTAGACATCCCAACTGGACCCAACCCAACCCGACAGAACCCAACACAACTCAACTGGACCCAACCCAACGCAACTGAACCCAACACAACTTAACTGGACACAACCCAACGCAACTGAACCCAACCCAACCCAAATGCACCTCACACAACCCAACTGGACCTAACTCAAACTTTAGACATCCCAACTGGACCCAACCCAACCCGACAGAACCCAACACAACTCAACTGGACCCAACCCAACGCAACTGAACCCAACTCAAACTTTCGACATCCCAACTGGACCCAACCCAACCCGACAGAACCCAACACAACTCAACTGGACACAACCCAACTCAACTGAACCCAACCCAACCCAAATGCACCTCACACAACCCAACTGGACCTAACTCAAACTTTAGACATCCCAACTGGACCCAACCCAACCCAACAGAACCCAACACAACTCAACTGGACACAACCCAACCCAACAGAACCCAACACAACTCAACTGGACACAACCCAACTCAACTGAACCCAACCCAACCCAAATGCACCTCACACAACCCAACTGGACCTAACTCAAACTTTAGACATCCCAACTGGACACAACCCAACCCAACAGAACCCAACACAACTCAACTGGACACAACCCAACCCAACAGAACCCAACACAACTTAACTGGACACAACCCAACGCAACTGAACCCAACCCAACCCAAATGCACCTCACACAACCCAACTGGACCTAACTCAAACTTTAGACATCCCAACTGGACCCAACCCAACCCGACAGAACCCAACACAACTCAACTGGACCCAACCCAACGCAACTGAACCCAACTCAAACTTTCGACATCCCAACTGGACCCAACCCAACCCGACAGAACCCAACACAACTCAACTGGACACAACCCAACTCAACTGAACCCAACCCAACCCAAATGCACCTCACACAACCCAACTGGACCTAACTCAAACTTTAGACATCCCAACTGGACACAACCCAACCCAACAGAACCCAACACAACTCAACTGGACACAACCCAACCCAACAGAACCCAACACAACTCAACTGGACACAACCCAACCCAACAGAACCCAACACAACCCAACTGGACCTAACTCAAACTTTAGACATCCCAACTGGACACAACCCAACCCAACAGAACCCAACACAACTCAACTGGACACAACCCAACCAAACAGAACCCAACACAACTCAACTGGACACAACCCAACGCAACTGAACCCAACCCAACCCAAATGCACCTCACACAACCCAACTGGACCTAACTCAAACTTTAGACATCCCAACTGGACACAACCCAACCCAACAGAACCCAACACAACTCAACTGGACACAACCCAACCCAACAGAACCCAACACAACTCAACTGGACACAACCCAACCCAACAGAACCCAACACAACTTAACTGGACACAACCCAACGCAACTGAACCCAACCCAACCCAAATGCACCTCACACAACCCAACTGGACCTAACTCAAACTTTAGACATCCCAACTGGACCCAACCCAACCCGACAGAACCCAACACAACTCAACTGGACCCAACCCAACGCAACTGAACCCAACTCAAACTTTCGACATCCCAACTGGACCCAACCCAACCCGACAGAACCCAACACAACTCAACTGGACACAACCCAACTCAACTGAACCCAACCCAACCCAAATGCACCTCACACAACCCAACTGGACCTAACTCAAACTTTAGACATCCCAACTGGACACAACCCAACCCAACAGAACCCAACACAACTCAACTGGACCCAACCCAACGCAACTGAACCCAACTCAAACTTTCGACATCCCAACTGGACCCAACCCAACCCGACAGAACCCAACACAACTCAACTGGACACAACCCAACTCAACTGAACCCAACCCAACCCAAATGCACCTCACACAACCCAACTGGACCTAACTCAAACTTTAGACATCCCAACTGGACACAACCCAACCCAACAGAACCCAACACAACTCAACTGGACACAACCCAACCCAATAGAACCCAACACAACTCAACTGGACACAACCCAACCCAACAGAACCCAACACAACTTAACTGGACACAACCCAACGCAACTGAACCCAACCCAACCCAAATGCACCTCACACAACCCAACTGGACCTAACTCAAACTTTAGACATCCCAACTGGACCCAACCCAACCCGACAGAACCCAACACAACTCAACTGGACCCAACCCAACGCAACTGAACCCAACTCAAACTTTCGACATCCCAACTGGACCCAACCCAACCCGACAGAACCCAACACAACTCAACTGGACACAACCCAACTCAACTGAACCCAACCCAACCCAAATGCACCTCACACAACCCAACTGGACCTAACTCAAACTTTAGACATCCCAACTGGACACAACCCAACCCAACAGAACCCAACACAACTCAACTGGACACAACCCAACCCAACAGAACCCAACACAACTCAACTGGACACAACCCAACCCAACAGAACCCAACACAACTTAACTGGACACAACCCAACGCAACTGAACCCAACCCAACCCAAATGCACCTCACACAACCCAACTGGACCTAACTCAAACTTTAGACATCCCAACTGGACACAACCCAACCCGACAGAACCCAACACAACTCAACTGGACCCAACCCAACGCAACTGAACCCAACTCAAACTTTGGACATCCCAACTGGACCCAACCCAACCCAACAGAACCCAATACAACTCAACTGGACACAACTCAATTCAAATGATCCCAACCCAATCCAAATGCACCTCACACAACCCAACTGGACCTAATTCAAACCTTGGACATCCCAACTGGACCCAACCCAACACAACAGAACCCAACACAACTCAACTGGACTCAACCCAACTCAAACTTTAGACATCCCAACTGGACCCAACACAACCCAACAGAACCCAACACAACTCAACTGGACTCAACCCAACTCAACTGAACCCAACTCAAACCTTGGACAACCCAACTGGACCCAACCCAACCCAACAGAACCCAACACAACTCAACTGGACACAACCCAACTCAACTGAACCCAACCCAACCCAAATGCACCTCACACAACCCAACTGGACCTAACTCAAACTTTAGACATCCCAACTGGACACAACCCAACCCAACAGAACCCAATACAACTCAACTGAACCCACCTCAAACCTTGGACATCCCAACTGAACCCAACCCAACCCAACAGAACCCAACACAACTCAACTGGACTCAACCCAACTCAACTGAACCCAACTCAAACCTTGGACAACCCAACTGGACCCAACCCAAATGCACCTCACACAACCCAACTGGACCTAATTCAAACCTTGGACATCCCAACTGGACCCAACACAACTCAACTGGACTCAACCCAACACAAATGAACCCAACCCAACCCAAATGCACCTCACACAACTGAACCCAACTCAAGCCTTGGACAACCCAACTGGACCCAACCCAACTCAACTGGACCCAAACCAACTCAACTGAACCCAACTGAACCCAACCCAACCCAAATGCACCTCACACAACCCAACTGGACCTAACTCAAACTTTAGACAACCCAACTGGACACAACCCAACCCAACAGAACCCAACCCAACTCAACTGGCCTCAACCCAACTCAACTGAACCCAACTCAAACCTTGGACAACCCAACTGGACACAACCCAACTGGACACAACCCAACTCGACTGAACCCAACCCAACCCAAATGCACCTCACACAACCCAACTGGTCCTAACTCAAACCTTGGACATCCCAATTGGACCCAACCCAACCCAACAGAACCCAACACAACTCAACTGGACTCAACCCAACTCAACTGAACCCAACACAACTCAACTGGCCTCAACCCAACTCAACTGAACCCAACTCAAACCTTGGACAACCCAACTGGACCCAACCCAACCCAACAGAACCCAACACAACTCAACTGGACTCAACCCAACTCAAACCTTGGACAACCCAACTGGACCCAACACAACCCAACAGAACCCAACACAACCCAACTGGACACAACCCAACCCAACAGAACCCAACCCAACTCAACTGGCCTCAACCCAACTCAACTGAACCCAACTCAAACCTTGGACAACCCAACTGGACACAACCCAACTGGACACAACCCAACTCGACTGAACCCAACCCAACCCAAATGCACCTCACACAACCCAACTGGTCCTAACTCAAACCTTGGACATCCCAATTGGACCCAACCCAACCCAACAGAACCCAACACAACTCAACTGGACTCAACCCAACTCAACTGAACCCAACACAACTCAACTGGCCTCAACCCAACTCAACTGAACCCAACTCAAACCTTGGACAACCCAACTGGACCCAACCCAACCCAACAGAACCCAACACAACTCAACTGGACTCAACCCAACTCAAACCTTGGACAACCCAACTGGACCCAACACAACCCAACAGAACCCAACACAACTCAACTGGACTCAACCCAACTCAAACTTTAGACATCCCAACTGGACCCAACCCAACCCAACAGAACCCAACACAACTCAACTGGACTCAACCCAACTCAACTGAACCCAACTCAAACCTTGGACAACCCAACTGGACCCAACCCAACCCAACAGAACCCAACACAACTCAACTGGACTGAACCCAACCCAACTGAACCCAACTGAACCCAACCCAACCCAAATGCACCTCACACAACCCAACTGGACCCAACCCAACCCAACAGAACCCAACACAACTCAACTGGACTCAACCCAACCCAACTGAACCCAACTGAACCCAACCCAACCCAAATGCACCTCACACAACCCAACTGGACCCAACCCAACCCAACAGAACCCAACACAACTCAACTGGACTCAACCCAACTCAACTGAACCCAACCGAACCCAACCCAACCCAAATGCACCTCACACAACCCAACTGGACCCAACCCAACCCAACAGAACCCAACACAACTCAACTGGACTCAACCCAACCCAACTGAACCCAACTGAACCCAACCCAACCCAAATGCACCTCACACAACCCAACTGGACCCAACCCAACCCAACAGAACCCAACACAACTCAACTGGA